>NC_034605.1:44959286-44962428 GCF_900095145.1 Mus pahari | reverse complement strand
AAATCCAATCTGTGTATCACAGGCTCAGTGCGGCTGGGAATTGAACTCAGGACTTCTGGAGGAGCAGCCAGTGCTCTTTTTTTTTTTTTTTTTTTTTTTTTTTTTTTTTTTTTTTAACTAGTGGTATTGCAAAGATGAACAATAGGAGCTGCTTCCCTCTGAAACTCTTGATGAAGTGGATGGTCTGTGTGGAATATATAAATAACCCTAACTGGCTCAATGTGTAGATGATCCACCCTGAATAAAATCGAAAAAGATGATAATTATCCCCCAAATTTGCCAAACGCAGATGAGTTTATGGATGTTATTTTCGACTCTGAAATTACAGATTTCTTTTTGCAATTTAAAATATGCAAGTGGAAAGAAAGATGGAAATTGTCCCAGTTTATTTTAACCTCGTACCAAAACCCGATAAACTCGCCACAATGGGAGAAAACTTCAGCTAAATCTCACTGATGATTATAGAGGAGGAAAAGCCCTAAATAAAATCATCAGCCCACGTATATTAGCAGAACAATGAATCACTACCAGAATAGGGTTTATTCTCAGAACCAACGATGGCTTGGTATGAAGAAGTCTATCACTGAAATATAGAAGTATTACTTTGAAATATCATTATCCTGTAAGGGTCCTCCCAAATACACAGTCTACTTCATTAGCTAGGGTTAGTCAAATATTAGGGAGCTAGGGAGAATGTGTTTATATTGAATATATACATATATACACAGATGGATACATAGCTCCCAAGATAAAAAAAAAAAAAATCTGTCCTTCACTCCCTTCTTCCCTCTCTCCATTCTTTCCTCCCTCCTTCTTCACTTCCTACCTTCTTAAGGGACAACACTACCAAATTCACAAATACTTACTATAAATAACTATTGCAGAATGCTAAGTGTTAGTCAGTATAATGAAAGATAGGTTAAAATGGTCAAAATACATATCAATATTTGTATTTAAATATCCTTTAAATATGAATGTTGAATAAATGACTTCTTATGAAACACACATAGACATAGTCCTAGTCAAAATAGTTTCTCCAAAAGAAAAGCAAGTGCCCTAGATGGCCTTGTAGTAGCTGTTCCTGATTGTCAATTTGACTATATCTGGAATGAACTACAATTCAGAATTGGAAGGCTCACCAGTGATCCTAATCTGGAGGCTGGGAGATACAAGTTTCTGACCTGGATCTTGGCATGGAGATCTTGAGGCATCGTGGCTATGAATCCCAAAAGATTAAGACAGGGAGATCTCTGAGTTCAAGGTCATCTGGGATTAAAGGCGTGGTGGCACACACCTTTAATCTGGGCCACATCTTCTGCTGGAGACTTACATAAGGACATTGGAAGAAGGAAGATTGACTCTCTCCTCTCCTCGCCTGCTTACCTTGTGGGACTGAGCAATTGCTCGATCCTTGGACTTCCATTCACAGCTGCTGCTGACCATTGTTGGGGAGTTGGACTGCAGACTGTAAGTCATCAACAAATTCCCTTACTATATGGAGACTACCCATAAGTTCTGTGACTCTTGAGAACCATGACTAATACAGAAATGCACAAAACCCGTGAGATCACATTGGACATGCACAGAACCCGTGAAAACACACTTGGGACATGACAGAGAAGGAAGGGCCACTGGCACTTGATGCTGCCAGCCTAACCCACAAGTGGGGAGCTCCATGTTCAGCAAGAGACCATGTGCCATGGGAGCTCAACAGAGGAGGACATTCCACGGAAATGTATCCAATCGTTCCATTTCCTCCTCTGACCTCAGCATGTACACACACGCACATGTCACACAGATACAGACCACACACACAAAAATGTCTCAAATGTAAAAGCCTATATACATTTCAGAAAAAGGAGAACATGTTAGTATTTAGATTTTTCCGGGAACCAAGTCTAATGAGATTTTAGAGTGTACCTTTAATGAAATAATGCAAAAAATAAAAATAAAAAACAAACAAACAAACAAAAATAAGAATGCAGGATTGGAGACACAGTGAATACTTACTTTGGATAAGAAAACACAGCTGGTAAATATCACAGGCAGCATGAAATTCCCCCACATTCAATGTTCAGGAAAATGCATTCCAATAATATCTCCTATGTTATTTGTTATGAGATACCTGCCTTATATAAAAAGGATTTCTCTCTTTAGCCCTGGCTGTCCTGGAACTCATTCTGTAGACCAGGCTGGCCTTGAACTCAGAAACCCGCCTACCTCTGCCTCCCAAGTGCTGGAATTCAAGGCGGGCGCCACCAATGCCTGGCTTAAATGTATTTTCTAAAGAGAAAATAAAAAGCCAAAGCAACCTTGTATTTCCTGTTTGCCCAAATCGAGCTCTTTAAAAGTTGATATATAGAAAAGTTTCTCACTTCTTCACAATGTTCCATGGACACTGGGAGGTGAGCTTTTAGTACAGTAGAGGAACTGCAAAGACTTCTCATGTGTTTCTTTCCCTCATGAATTGGACGACCTGGGGAACTTCAGGTTGTCTTCTGTAGAGTCTTGTCTTAAGAGATTTCTTCAGTCAGCTGCATTCTTTCAATATATTGTCCTTGATGGTACAATATACTCTATCTGCCTTGATGATTGTAGCTCTGACAAAAATTTAATGTTTCCCTTTTGATAATATGACCCACTCCTGGGATAATCTAACCATCTGTGGCTTATCTGCTATTTTTCTCTTTCTTTTGATAAATTATGTTTTAGTGTTAGGTAAGTATATTTTTTGTTAGATTTTTGCTTCTTAATGCCCAAATATTTTGTATTATACATAAATGTACAACAAATGCTTTTATTGTATGGATATTTTAAAATAGCATTTAATGGAGTACCTAGCAGAAGTTTATTGATTTTTTGCTTGTTTGTTTGTTTTTAATGGTATAGCTAGATCTGCAGTGTTCCCAATGGCCCTGCAATAGAGGTTTGATCATCAGCTTAGTGCTATTAAAGGTGACAGTGCCTTTGCACATGCCAGCAAGATTCTGCTGAAGGGACCCTGATATAGCGGCCTCTTGTGAGGCTATGCCAGTGCCTGGCAAACACAGAAGCGGATGCTCACAGTCAGCTATTGGATGGAACACAGGGCCCCCAATGGAGGAGCTAGAGAAAGTACCCAAGGAGCTGAAGGGGTCTGCAA
>NC_034605.1:44908969-44958631 GCF_900095145.1 Mus pahari | reverse complement strand
CTGGAACTCACTCTGTAAACCAGGCTGGCCTCGAATTCAAAACTCTGCCTGTCTCTGCCTCCCAAGTGGTGGGATTAAAGGTGTGCACCACCACTGCCCGGCTACACTCTTCACATAAAATAAAATAAATAAAATAAAATATTAAAAACAAATACTGTACTGTTGCATACTATTCACAAGGAAGCATATCAGGAGAAGGGCACTGGGTGGGGGTACCCCTCACTACTTAACTATTTGCTATTGACAGATTCATGGAAAGGGAGTCCTTCCCTTTGGCCGTGTGCCTGCTGCTGATGTCACCAGGCTCCATAGGTGGCTTCCAGTCCACTGGACACACAGATGGCCCTGGTTATAAGTGGATCACAAAGACTGGTAGTGTTGAGGCAAGATCGATAAGAACGAGAGAGTGAGTGTTGAGTAGAGAGCCATCAGCAGACACCGTATATATGTATGTGGGTAGATTTG
Source organism: Mus pahari (assembly GCF_900095145.1). NCBI lineage: Eukaryota > Metazoa > Chordata > Mammalia > Rodentia > Muridae > Mus > Mus pahari. Next base: position 44,958,166 of record NC_034605.1, on the reverse strand, counting down.
GCAAATAACAAAACTGGTTACATTTTGTTAAGTGTAAGATCGGAAATGAGACATTTAATGAGGAATAGGATTTAAGTACCTCCTTTATATTTTAAATGAAAAATTTAAAGTATTTAAGAGTTTGATCATCTCTGAAGGAAATATACCAACATTAATGAGGAAAAATCATTGCGTCATACAGCGTTTTAGAGATCATACTTGTTCTTCAGTTTGATTATAGTTTTTGAGTATCTGTGGGGACTGGTTTTAGGAACATGAGCAGATACCAAACTCCACAACCCCCCACAGGGGTTGCATATCAGAAATTTACATTATAATTCCTACAGTGGCAAAATTACACTTATCAAGTAGCAACAAAATAATTTTGTTGGGAAGTCATCACAATGCGAGGAGCTGTGTTAAAGGGCTGTAGCATTAAAGGGACGGAGAACCTGTGTGTGTGTGTGTGTGTGTGTGTGTGTGTTTATTGATAACACACGTTTGAGTAAAGTAAAGCTTTCTGGTACTAAAAAGGCCTAAAATTACTTACAACTTTTCATTTTCAACAAGGGCTATAAAATACAGTTACCTTTAAAGTGTAAAAATCACTTGAGTTATTACTAATTTGAATTTTTTTCTCAAGCAGCATATATAAAGTGATTGATAAATCCTGCTGTTATATTGTTTGAACTTACCGTTCAGAATGAGGTCTAGAGAATACTGAGTGGAGCTGGCGAGCTGGCTCAGTAGGCAAAGGCTCTTGCTGTCAAGCTTGATGACTGGAACTGACTTCCTCAGATCCATGTGGAAGGAGAAAACGGAGTCCTGCAAGCTGTCCCCTGACCTCCTCATGTCATGGACACTGTAGTGCGGGCAACCATGGGATGCACACATTCCTACTCCTGTGTGTGCATGCACACACTCATATACATGCACACACACATGCATGTACACACTCATATACATGCACACACATGCATTCACACATGCATTCCACTTCCCCACCCTATATGTATGTACACACATATACATGCACACACTCATATACATGGACACACATGCTTGTACACACTCATACACATGCATACACACACTCATACACATGCATACACACATACATGCACACACTCATATACATGCACATACACATGCTTGCACACTCTCATACACATGCCTACATGAACACATGCATATACACACTCCCCCACCCTATGTGTATACATACACATATACATGCACACACTCACACACTTCCCACCACTCTGTGTGTATGTATACACACATGCATATGTGTATGTGTGTGCACACACAAAGATGCACAAGCACACACACACAAATATACTTGCACACACACACAAACAATGTAATACTTTTTTTAAAAAAAAAAAGGAGAGAGTACTGAGAGTTCCAATCGGTCCATGTGAAATAAAATCGATTACAAGGACAGCGGCACAGCAGAAGAGAACTGAAGTTGCCATGTCACAGAAAATGTGTGATAGAAAATGTACTTCAAATACATGCAGAAAAAGACCACTAAGAATGTAGAGAAGATGAACAACCAAACTCACCCCTGGCCTGCTCCAGCCTGGACTGAGATAGCTGTTGTTTCTGTCCTAAGAGGGAGGAGTCTGCTGCCCCAAGCATCCTGTGAGACAGAGTCTCCAGTGAAAACTGAAGGCCAATTAGAGAAGGCAGCAGCTTCCCCTGGTGTAAGTATTATTACGCAAGTGATGTTGCCTTTCCTTGATGTTTAAATGATTGCCTTCTCCAATTTCTTCTTTATTTTTCTCCCTTTTAAAAAAAATTATTTATTTATTTATTATTTACTTACTTATAGGGTCCGACTACATAGCCTAGGCTTGTATATTGATTGATTGATTGATTGATTGATTGATTGACAGGGTCTGACTATATAGCCCAGGCTTGCCTCAAACTTATTGTGTAGACCAGGCTGCTCTCACAGTTGTGATCCTCCTGCCTCAACCCCTTGGGCTCTGTATCTTGTTTTCTTTCATTTTTCCGCTCTCCTACACACTAGTTGGTGTTACGCTATTTGGCGGCATGTGTTCCCCTGTGTGTAAGAGACAGGAGCATGTTCCCCGTTACTATTGCTTTCTGGTCTGAAGATGAAATTGTCACCTCTCCCCACAAGTTGTTGGACTGCTTTGAGGAAAGAAGTGCCTCTCGAGTCACCCTCCTGGGATGATTGATGTCTGTGGTAACTCTGACTACATCAAGAACCTAATCACCATGGCGATTAGGTAAGCATGCCTCTGCAAGTATTTGATCATGAAGGTTCTGGCCTAGTTAATCCTTGATACATTCATAGCATGGTAGTATTATTGATTGTGCTGAAATGTAAGAGATTCTGTCTCTCTAGGAACTAGGTGTCCAGGGGCAATGTCATTTGGGCTGTATCTTGCTCTAGTCCCAAATAGATCCCACTTCTTTTTGAATTCTCTCTTCCACAGTGTGAGTTGTTCCACCATGCTCTTCCCGGTAGATCGCTAGAAGCCTCTGAAGTCATGAGCTGAAACAAATCATTCCTCCCTCAGGTTGTGTCTGTCACGTATTTACCTCAGGATGTGTCTGTCACGTATTTATAACAGCAACAAGAAAAGTAACAGATCTATCTTGAATTCAGCTCACTCCTCTCCACTCAACAGATGTATGTTGAAAACCCAAGGTGAGCTTTGTCTTTTGCTAGTTTCTGGGGATTTGTAGAGCTGGTCAGGCAATGACCACAGAGAGTAGTCACAACAGTGTGTGCGAGAACGACACAGGGGATGGCTAGTCAGTCGTGTGACAACGAAGTTGACGCAAAGCGAGGGCTGTAGACGACCTAAATGGAAAGAATAGGATGTCAAATGTCCATCAGGAAGAGGTTGATGGGCAAATGACAGGGACTAATGGCAGAAAACATGGAGCAGTGGGCACATCTCATTGTCCTCAGTCAGAGGTGATGCAGATGGGACCAGATGAAAGGGCGAATGTCCCCGTTGTCTGGCAACTCAAGGATTCCTCAGAAACCAGAGGCACATTCAGACCATGTCCAAAGCAATAGAGAGTCAAGAGCACACTGCCTTATGCTGGCTGTGATCCCTTTAACTGGCTTCTTTTATCTTGGGGGGGGGGGCAGGAGGGACCAAGGAAAGGGGGAAGATATCCATTGATCCTTGTTTAAAAACTTTCTGGGACTTGTGTGCTATCCAGATACTGTCCAGCATTCTAAATACCTCATACATGTCTTCTTGTGACCTGAAACCAGTCCATTTGGCGTTAGCTAGAGTTATTTTGGCATGAAAGTAATCACTTCATGAACTTCTTGGCAGAAAGTGGGGCTGAAAAATAACTTGTATTTGAATGTGCTTGTTTGGCAAAAAAATAAAAAACATTAAAAAAAATTTCATCCTCAGAATCAAAGTGTAATTAAAAATATGGTCTATAAAAGTTGATACTTTTGAACACCTAAGTCTTAGAAAATGGCTGAAGTTGGAAAAGACCAGAACACAAACCTCACAGCCTCTCTCTCGAGGCAAAAAAAGTAGCAACTGTGTCTTCAGGATTCAGAACCCTCAATCCACGGAGCAAAGTTGAAGCTGTTGATGGGACCAGCCCCTTGGCTAGTCACAGCAGACACACTTAGTGGAGGCTCATGCTGAGAAATTCAACTTTTACTGCCTTACTAACTTTGAGGTCAAGAAACATTAAAGATTCATCAAGAAGCAGGCCACGGAAACAGAACTCTGTAGAGAACTGAAGTGGTAGGCAATTACTTCAGTAAATTGTCTGAGGTCACAGGCACAGTGGCGTTCTGACCATAGAGGAGGTGACAACCTTTGACAAAGACACAGAGCTCAGCACAGCTGCTCCCTCCTCTGACAGTGTCTGCAGCAACCTGTACTGAACCACAGAGAGTGTTCTGAGACAAGAGTGGTGGCAAGAATGTGTGTGTGTGTGTGTGTGTGTGTGTGTGTGCCTTTATTCTGTGTTTATAATAGTAAGACAGGTGCCAAAGATGAATCCGAATGGTGATGGTTTGATTCTTGGAGCAGATTATGCCACATTATCCTCATAATTATCTATGAAAATGAGCTCACTGGCACATTTGAATCCTTACGTGTGCAGGACATTTCTGGTCTCGTTTCAGAAAATGTCTCAGCAAACCACACAATAACTAGGAGCAGAAACTCACCTCTCCTGTTATGATGTACCTGTCTCACCACAGGCGCAGAAGCAGTGATTTAACCAGCCTGGACTGAAACCTTCAAAAACCGAGAGCCAAAAGAAACTCAGCAATATGATCATATCGAGTATCTTTGAGAGGCACCAAAAGCTGATTACACACCCATTTGCGCATGCGTGATCTTCCCCAAATGCGGACAAGACCGTTCTTGCTCAGCGAGCCCAGACTGTGATGAATAGATAGGTTGATGGTTTTTGCGTGAAGTGAGAAAGAAAAAGACGCGGACTGGGGTGCTTAAGTCTTGATGGGATCTAGAACTGTCCAGGAGAGAAACCTGGGTGCGACTGTAAGAATGATTCCGGGGCCGGGGGTCTGATTCTCACTAAGGTGGAAGACTCACTCTGAGTAGAAGCACCATTCTGAGGTAGCCTGGAGTCACAGACTGAATCAAAAGGAATAAAGCAAGTGGAGCACAGGTTATCCACACCTCTTCCTGCTTCCTGACTGCAGTATCAATACACACAACAGCTCCTGTTCCTGCTGCCATTTTTCCCTGCGGAGATGGGCTGCACTCTCAAACTGGGAGCTGATTTTTTTTTTTTTTTTTAAGTATTTGGTCAGAGCATTAAGAAAAGTTACTAACAGATGAACATGTGTGCATGTGTATTATTCTTACACAGAACAGAAGGAGCTGTATACCTTTTACATATTTATACATACAACTGTTATGGAAACAGACATGTTTAGGGATATTTCAAAGTAACGATGGATATGCGCATACCTTCTGTATTAGACATAATTGAATATAAAGACATACTGACTCATAGGTGAGTTTTATATGTTTAATTACCACTCTCTGTAAAAGTAATTGATATCCTTATACAGAGTATGAGCTCACTGAGAGAAGTATTTTACTGCCATATTTATTCATCCAAAGTTTTATATACTGTGTGCACACAAAGCACTAAGCTGAAACAATACTTTTATATCCTACAAAGGTTCAGCCATTTGCTATGTAATCTACATAATATTTGACCACTTTTGAATTGATTCTTTTAAAAGGTCAACATTTTAAGATGTGGATATTAAAAGATGACCTGGCATATATTTTATTTTTACTTACATTTATTCTCCTAATGACAGTGCTCTGTAGTGTTCTGCCAGACTTCACTGACAGGCCAGATTCAACATGCACCGATCGGTAAATACCTCCAGATGTCTTCCATACAGGCAGAGGGTACCATGCCTACCCATGACGTCATAGGATCCACGCCCTCAAGCAGGCTCCTCGTGATGCTGGCAATAGCACCATGGGCAACATGGCAAACTGCCCGCCACTACTCCAGTCAGCACAAAGAGCCTTGTTTCTCTTTTTGTTCCGCAAATACAACTGCATTATCCATGAATAAATCATACTCTCATCCTCTAGAAACTTCCATTCTAGACACAGGCACCACAGACCCACCTAGCGACAGATAAGAAGGCAGACGATCAGAATGAATCTTTGGGGTGGCATTCTGTAGATGGAAAGTGGCCAGAGTAAATGAAGAAAGTCCCCATTTCCCTTCTCTCAAAACTTCCTTCTTTCTGTGAAATGGAAGACAATCGTTCATTTCACTCTCACTGTATGGTTTCTCCCCCTTTCCCTATTATTTTTTCTTCTATAGTTGCCATGGCGGGGTGCACTGAAGGGACATTTATTAGTGCCCCTGATCGTGTGGTAATTTTTCAGCCGATTTTGATTTAAAAACAATCCCTTTATTACTTAGAAACATCCACTAGACTAATTCTGACTTTCTCCTTTCATGTTGTGCATCTTTCCTCCCAAACCACACTTCCCTGAGGAACTGAAAGTACCAACACTTGCTGTGGAACTCTTTGTTTTGGATTAGGTTTAAGTCTCTGCTTTTCACCCTTGAGTTTCCTGTGTGAGTCTTCACGGACCTGGCAGTCATCCTTTGGACTGAAGGACTCCGAGGCCAGTGAAGCCCCGCCTCTTCTACCCTAGTACATCTGAGGACTGTCTGTCTGGGTTCTGTATGGGCACTGTGGGCTGCTGCTGGCTATGAGGAAATAGCCAACGGGGCATTTTCTTGATTGCTTATGATTGATTAACTTCCACTCACCTCGACTAGACCCAGCTGCGTAGGACTGTGACAAAATGGTGTTTTCATAATTTCTCTAATGAGTTCAATGTGATTATTTCTCTTTTTGGATGAATAGCCACGCTTCTTTTATAAACCGACGTGCAACATGCATTTACTGTTTTATTTCCCATGAATGCCTCATTTATCTCAATAGCAGTATAAATGGGAAAGCCATGCCGACCCATTGTGTGCCCCTGACGGTGCTCCAAGGGTGACGTTGAAGACCCGTAAACAGAGACCTACAGGTGGCTTCCCCAGAAACAGACGAAATGACTTGCCTTTTAGATCTGCTCAGCTTGTATCGCATTTATTCTGCAAAGAGCCAACAATGACATGCAGTTCAAATTTAATTTATGCTATTTGTTGTTTAAAATGACTTGGTGTCTGCTGCGTTTACCGGGGGGTGGGGGTAGGGGGCTGTTGAACAAGGCTGGCAAGTTCCTTTTACATTTAGAGCTTCCATGCTATGGCGGGTTAGGAGTTCACCTCAGAGTCCTGTTTATCCAAGGCCTCACTGTCAAGATGGTGTCTCCCAGGATTCTCCAAACACGCATCTGCTCTGAGGGTACACTTCTGTTCAGAATCATAAAGCAAGGAGTAGCTAGCTACCTTTGCAATTCCATTTTTATGTTTGTTGATTGACTTAAGTTTGGGATCCCTGGTGGCCTTGAGACGAAGGGGAAATGAACGAGAAAGCAGCGTATTGAGTCATCCTGGTGTAACACAAGTGGGGACACAGGGACAGGGATGGGTGAAGGGATGCAAAGGACGGAGCAGTACCCAGGGCAGGTAGGATATTCACCTCTCTCCCCCATCCCTGAGATGATAACACTCCCCCACATGTTTTCTCAGATGCCTGACATGCTGGCTAGGTAAGCTGACAGGATTGTGTGCTCGTGGAAGACTCAGGCTGAGAGAGAAACCAGCAGACACCTATGAACTGTTCCTGGAAAATGCTGGTGACTCAAGAGAGAGGGAGGGCCCAGAGCATCTATCACACTAACCGTGTCAAATCACCTTGAAGAAACATGTGTCAGCCTGTGTATATTTTTAGAAAGGATGCTTTGAAGATACAGTGAAACTGGAAGTTACTTAGCCAGAGTTCTCGTCTGAAGAATATCTGGCCACCTTGGGAGAGACTTCCTTTACACTCCAGGCAAATTACAAATGTAGGTGAGAGGCAGTGTGGTCTACTGGTTAAGAGGTCTGACCACCTCATTGTGAACAAAAACTTAAACACTTGCTCCTTCTGTGGCATTGGGATAGTTGCTTGGCCTGGCTCCTCACTTACGAAGCTAAGGTGACAAGGAACTGAGATTCCGTGTAGGACACCCAGCATGCTGACTGGCATATCAAAGCAAAGGTTAAATAGCATCTGGACGGCGTGGTAACAGTATCTTATCACCAATAAGAAGATACATACAATTGGGGAAGTCGGGTTATCATTAAAGCATGGTGTAAGCCAGTCAGAAGAGGCACAATATTGTATGATTTTGCTAATACATGAGGTATGTAGAGAGGTCAAATAGAAAGAAATGGAAACTAGAGAGGTGTTTGCTGAAGGTCAGGAGAAAAGGGTGGGGAGCTATTGTTACATGGGTACCTAATTCTGCCTTGCAAGATGGAAGAGCTGGATTAGTGAACACTTTCACAACACTGTGAGCACATTTAACATGAGTAACTATGTTTTAAATGAGCGAGGTTATGTCATGTGAAAATAATTGTTTTTATGATTTATTTTTATTTATATTAGTACACTATAGCTGTCTTCAGATACACATACCAGAAGAGTGCATCAGATTCCATTACAGATGGTTGTGAGCCACCATGTGGTTGCTGGGAATTGAACTCAGGACCTCTGAAAGAGCAGTCAGTGCTCTTAACCACTGAGCCACCTCTCCAGCCCGTGAAAATAATTTTGTTCTCATTTTGAGATAAACTCCTGATGTAGCCCAGGCTGGCCTCAAACTTACCACCCTCTTGCCTCCACCTCCCAAATTCTTGGATTACATTACAGATGTGACCACAATAGACTAAAACACTTTGTTTTTAATTGTGGTAAAAAACACACACAGCAAAATGGGAACATGGTGGCACATAGATGTAACCCCAGCTTGCTTATCAGGAGATAAAGATGGGAAGATTGTCAATTTGAAAGTACTCTGTCTACAGAGACTCTGGAAATTAAAGCTAAGTAACTAATAAAATCCAGTTTTTCAAGCTGGGCATGGTAGCACACACCTTTAATCCCAGCACTCGGGAGGCAGAGGCAGGCAGATTTCTGAGTTCGAGGCCAGCCTGGTCTACAAAGTGAGTTCTAGGACACCCAGAGCTACACAGAGAAACCCTGTCTTGAAAAACAACAAAAACAAAACAAACAACAACAAAAAAGTCCAGTTTTTCTTGAAAACTGTGTTGTTTTCCAAGTTCCATTGGCCATCATTTATATATTAGATTCATGGGTATCTACTAAATGCTGAATTCAGGAAGCCTATGTGACAGTCGGATGATTTCGTTTTGGGTACCTGAGGCAAGACCCCAAGCAGTGAGAGAGACCTTCACTTCCTGCCATGGAAATCAGCATAACTGCATCCAATGCAGATAACCCGCAGCTTCAAGCATCTACCATAAGAAGCGCACACCACAGAGGCACCCCAGAGCCTCAACTGTCTGCTCCATGGAGGTAGATTTACATTTTCTCAAGGCAAATGCAAGGATGCGAAAGGCCAGTTCTTTTTTTTTTTTTTTTAATTATTATTATTATTTTCTTTATTTACATTTCAAATGCTATCCCGAAAGTTTCCTATACCCTCCCCCCACCTCTGCTCCCCTACCCACCCACTCCCACTACTTGGCCCAGGCCTTGCCTTGTGCTGGGTCATATAAAGTTTGCAAGACCAAGGGGCCTCTCTACCCAATGATGGCTGATTAGGCCATCTTCTGCTTCATATGCANCTANAGACACAAACTCAGGGGGTACTGGTTAGTTCATATTGTTGTTCCACCTACAGGGTTGCAGCCCNCTTNAGNTCCTTGGGTACTTTCTCTAGCTCCTCCATTGGNGACCCTGTGTTCCATCCAATAGCTGGCTGTGAGCATCCACTTCTGTGTTTGCCAGGTACTGGCATAGCCTCACAAGAGGCCGCAATATCAGGGTCGAAAGGCCAGTTCTTTATCAACCAAGAAAAAAAAAAAAAAGAAGTAAAAATAACTTACAAAAAGCTGGTACATAAAATCAATTGGAGTAAAGGAGTAAAGTCCAGAAAATAAATTGAATCGGGGCTCATCATTTACTGCTAATCCTACTTTCAAAGCATTGTCTCTTTCGGATTTTAAACTATAATTACAAATGCAGAGCAATCATACTGATGTGTGGGTCACTGTGACATGACTATATACACATGTGTAATGCTTTCACCATGTCCATCTGTGTAGTTAGGGTTTTATTGCTTCATGACCTAGGCAACTGTTATAAAAGAAAACATTTCATTGGGGCTGGCTTACAGGTTCAGAGCTTCAGTCCATTATCATCATGGCAGGAAGCATGGCAGCACACAAGCAGACATGGTGCTAGAGGAGCTAAGAGTTCTATATCTTGATCCAAAGGCAGCCAGGAGAAGACTGTCTTCTGTAGATAGCTAGAAGGATGGGCTCTCCTGCACTGAGTGGAGCTTGAGCATAGGACTTCAAAGCCCACCCCCTCTGTGATGGACTTCCTCCAACAAGGCCACACCTCCTAATGGTACCCCTTCCATGGGCCAAGCATTTTCAAACCACCACATCTCTGCCCTGTCTTGCTATCCCTTAACTCTTACCTTCTTCACCCCTTTCACCTTCCTTGTCTTAAGGAGATTGACCATTATTAGCACAGTAACAAAGACATCACAGAGCAGTCTCCTCAAAGAGCCCCTAAGATAGCAATGTGTGAGTGTGGTATCCATTTCCTCATAGCCTAGTTCTTGACTTTCTGTTGTTCTAAGTAGATGCACCAATTCCTGGAAAATGACTAAGCCTAGATATTATCAGCTTGTAGGAGTTTTTTCCTAAGTGAGAGTTCAGCTTCTGAGAGATGAACTATCATTCAAGTTTATAAAAGACTGATGCTTATGTAAGATTTCCAATTTAATCATTTGTCTGGAATCTAGATACTAAATTCTGATGCCAAAGTCTTATTAGCAGCTGGAAGACTACACATACACACGGAATTAGAAGGAAACGACCCAAGATAATATTAAGAGAGATTCCAATGATCAGGGAAAGAGTTGACGTTTGACATCATGGCTAATTCCTCTCTGGTGATCTATCAGGCAGCATTAGATTAGCATTGGCAAAAATCTAGATCTCTACTCTGCTAAACCCCTTAAAGCTCTATTCAAACCATTCTTTCATTTAACATTTTATCCAGATGAGGATATATTGATTAGACTCAACCTTTCTTAGTTATAATCTCATTTTTTTTCCCTGCTTTCTTCAGATGACTTTGAAAAAAGCATTTGGGGCTTGGATTTCACCCAAACTCTCAAGCCATGCGCTTACTGGAAATCTCTTGGCTTCTTTATACTGATCTCATCCAGGCCAACTGGTCTACGCTCACTTTAAATGCAAACAAAGCTTTAAGGCACCACCCATTAAAGATTGGTAGACTGTTTAGGTCTGCTCTTGAGGTTTTTATAGGCTTTCCCCCAGGGTGACTACTGCCCAGAAACTGTCGTGCATTAAATAGATATCCTGCTTTGTCATCTATGACATTTGTGAAGCTCTAGCATCCTGCATGAAGTTCAGTAGGCATCCAAAGCCTGACTTCATGACTGCTCTTAGCATTCTCCTAATGCTTGCAGAAATCCCTGCGTACCAAAATTGCCACTGGTCCATGGGATACACAGCAAACAGAGGCTGGAACTCTAGCACTGTGAAACCACAGCATATGGTAAGTGGGTAAGTCCTCATGATATTTTCCTTGAACAGAATTGCCATTGGAGTCCAGTTAAGAAGACACTAGCAAACAAACAGTATGTGAACTCATGTCACTTGGTGTCTTGCCCCAAGTTTTACTTTATGAGTTATAGAAAGAAGAGGCATTTATCCACTCTTGGCTGTCTTGGTTTCTTCCTTTTTAAGGTGGAGACAGTTGCACCTTATTGGGAGAAGAGTATCTATGTACAAGGGAATTAAGAAGAAAAGTCATGTGCAACCAGTCAGCAGTGGCACTGATACAAGGCATGCACTCCTTACATGTAAGTTCTTCCATGTAATTTCTTGTGGTTTTTCTCAGTGGTCCCATGCTCTTTGAGTCTTCTCAGCTCATCCATCTGCTGACTTGATTACAGATCCAAACTTACCAGCACTTAGATCTGGACCCTGGTTGGGCATGCTGCTTCTGCGTTCATCCATCCTTTTTAGCCTAATCCAACACTGACTTCTCTTACACACCTTTAGAATGCCAGGTCTGGAAGAGGCTTTAAGATCACATAGACCCTCTACTTTGGGACTCTGTGACGTTTAGCGACCATGCCCTCCCTGGCTCTTCTCAGTGCCTCCATGAACCCAAGGGTCCCATGCACCTGCTGCACTGTCACCATTGGTCATCACCATTGGTCAGCATCATACTTTGCCGTACCCATCCCCCAGGGCCTAGTTCTCTGTGCCGGTCTGGAGTCACCATGCTTTATAAATACCTAAGGATCTGTAACAGAAACAGCATGCTTGTTTCTTATGTAGTGGATCTCTTCTTTGCTCTTCTGACTATAGCGAAGCATGTAACTATGTTTTTTGTTTGTTTGTTTTGTTGTTGTTGTTGTTGTTGTTATTTGATGGGGTGGGAGTTTTGAGACAGGATTTCTCCATGTAACAGTACTGACTATCCTAGAACTCACTATGCAGGCCAGACTGGCCCCCAACTCACAGGGATTCTATGGCCCTTGCTTCCAAAGTGTGGGGACTAAAGGCATACACTCCACTGCCTAGCTGTAACTCTGTTTTTAAAAAGCTAACATGAATTGGTGATACATGCCTGAATATTTCCCTCTTTAAAGTCAGTCATGGAATGGAATGGAATGTAACCTAATCACAGAAGGAAATTATGTGATACCATATCCATACCATATCTATATATCTGTATCTATCAACATTTTAACTATATCCCCATATCTTTATCTTTACTATTTTCCTAGCTCACCTTCTGTCATCTAACTACCTCCTTATTATCTGTCCTCTTCTGAGAAATATAAATATAATTTGTGGTAATTCACATCAATATTCTGAATTTGTGTTTCTCAGAAGATCTCAGCTGAACAGTTCAACCTTTTTGCGGTACCATGGAGACTCCATTAACATTAACCAAGCAAGCTAGCGTTAGATGCCAAAGAGCGAAGCTCAAGGTATCCGGGGGTAAAGGGAGGGCACATTAGTGCAAGTTAGTGAGGACAACTGAAATACAACCTGGAAGCAATCGTCCAAGGGCCAGTTCTAAGTGAAGAGGATGAGGAATGTTTGACTTAAAGAAGGCAAAGGGCAGCAGGTTGGCCTCAGAGGCACTGGGCAAAATAGGTTACAACAACAGAAGAGGGTCTGGGTGGGTGCTACAAATTTCACTGTCTGGATATCTGTCTGCACAGTCAAGGCAGAAACCTGTGTGCCCTTCTCTTGCTCTGAAAGTCATGACAAGGCCATGTGTAAACCAGACCCCTGACCACATGACCAAGGGGCATCAGAGGGAACAAGATCTACAATAGCATTCACTTCCTCCATCCTCTCCTGCTTTCTCTCTCACCTGTGCCATCACGATTACTCATAAACCCAAACCTCCTGAGGTCAACAGGGGTCCCCACCCTGCTAATTACACCTGTGGCTTCTCAGGGCTCACCTTACCTGGTGTCTTGGCAGCACCTTCAGAACCTCCCCTATTCAGGATCTATCAGGAACAGCCAAACCAATGCTCTAACCCATCACATAGAGGACCCTGCTCCTTGCTGGGAGTATAGATTAAGACTGGCAAAATAGGAGCATGCTGGGTTTGCAGCGAGACTCAAGAGTTTAGTTGGGGATATAATGATTTCAGTATCTAGATCCTGCAGTCAGGTAGACATTCTCCTATCATCGATTTCTGGAAACAGGCTGGTGGGAACCACCATCGTGCACAGGGAAACTGCAAGAGTGGTTAACAAGGGGGTGAGTTATGGACGAAGGGGAAGTTATGGAGAAACGTTTCCTCTAAAAGGAAACATTCTAAAGAACAGGAGCCAGTAAGGGAGGTGGTGGTAGCGGTGGCAATGGTGGCGGCGCCCGAGGCGGAGGCAACAGCGCTGCTGTGGTGGCAGTGACGATGGTGATGCGGTCCATAGGCTGGAGGGAAGAAACAAGACTGTGCAGAGCAAGTGAGGGAAATCCGTGAGGCTAGAACCACGTTGTCACTGCTTAGTCAAAGATGGGGGTACCTCAGCTGTAAAACAAAACAAAACAAAAAACATATATATGACCAGAAATCTTTTGCAACCCATTTAAGCATTTAATCACTAAATTAATAATTTAGTTATCTGTCTTTCTCTTACAGGCAGCAACTGAATTGAAGAAAAATCAAAGATCATGTTAAGCTGGATCTGGTGGTCAAGACCACAGATCTCATGTACTTGGGAGACTGAGGCGGAAGATCACAAGCTCAAGGTTTGCTCGAAGTACAGAGTAAGTTGTCCTGGTAAAACTATACTTAACTAAAATGGAAAAAGGACACTGTGGATAAAACTTGGTGGGGAATTTGTCCAACATTCATGAAGCCTTAGATTGAAAGCACTGTCCTTCTGAACAAGGAATAAAAGATCACAGTGACCTAATCATTGTATTTCTTAATGAACACATAAATCTGTCGTGAGTTTATTTGATATTGATTAAGTGCTATTCTCAGTGGCTGCATTTACAAGTTATTGTTAGGACCATTAGTAGTTGGGTGGGAAGACACATTGCAACCCTGCTGTATTGTTTGGGAAGCCATTCAACCTCCCTTGAGGGCCTTACCTCTAACCCTGTAACACGGTTTCTGTCTTTAAATAGCCAAATCAATAGCTATTCCTATTAATATTCACTTCAATAGGTATTTTCATCCTTTCAAAGTACTTCTGGATCCAATTATGCAAGTGTGTTTACCAATTCATTCACTTTTAGACAACCACTATATATCAAGGCTGGACACAAGTTCAGTAGTGAATGCGGCATACATATTCCCTGCCTTGGGATATTTATAATAGGTCAAAAGAGTAGGTGATTGCACATTTTTGTAATTACTACCTGAGATCAAAACAGGGACAGTGTGGTCGAGGAAGCATTGATTGGCAGCTGTCATTTCAGTTGAGGCCTGATTGCTGAGAAGAATCAAATGTGGAAGAAATTGTGGGTGAGATGAACAATTGAGTACAGATGTAGGGAGAAAGGAAGAAAAATTAGCTTAGCGAACATGAGAGTCCTGGATGGACGCTGGAAAAGTGAAGGCACTTCATGACAAGAACTTGTGTCCTCAAGGTCACAGCGTGGCCGTCCCCTTAAACAGCACGGGGGAGGTGCACACGTACAATACAGAATGAGCGGCTTTAGAAATCTCCTAGATGCCATGTAGACGGGTGTTCAGAACAGGAACGATGCTGTGAGGAGTCACATCACTGTGGCTTTGCTGAGAGACATGATCAGGACACTGCTGTTGAAACTGTCAGTCGAAGGCAGTGAGATCTGAGAGATACTTTGAAAGTTGAATTGATGATGTATTTTTTTTTCCTCTCTCAAAATGATGGAGAATGAAGAGAAATAGGAAATATGACTCCTGGCTTTCTAATTTGCTTAACTGCAGATGGATGGAAAACTTCATTTTCTAGGCTCTGCCCCTCCCCCATTGGTCTTCTTACAGAATTCAAATGCAAGCTTAAAAAGTATGTCCTGTGGGTCCATCATTTGCCCATTGGTTGTCAAATATTTCCTCTATATTTTTCAAATGTGTGTGTGTGTGTGTGTGTGTGTGTGTGTGTGGTGTGGTGTGGTGTATGTGTGTGTGTGCGCGCACAGGCAAGCAAGAAATTCGATACAGTCAATATAGTAGCTGCTCTGCACCCTCCCTCTATCTGAGCTCACAGGAATCTTGCATCTTTCAGGGATAATCTAGATGCCTGCAAAGGTCAGGGAAGGGCAGTGGATTCCATAGAGCTGGAGTTCCAGGTAGTTGTCAATTAGTTGTTCACTAAAAAGTGGGTGCTGGCAATCAACTTGACCCTCTGCAAGAGAAGTATATGCACTTGACTGCAGAGCTATCCCTCCAACCTCCTCTCTAGATGTTTACGTATTGTCTTACCTCTTGACTTCTGTTTTGTCCCAGCATTTCTTTATACCTTGTTTGGTAGAACCTGCATTTGTCTCCCACTTTGTCTTGTCCCTATAATGTGCAAGGAATGTGTTGCAATTGCTGAACTTATTCCATTGCCACCCAGTGAAGACTCAGAGTCAGGTTCATGGGTCCTGGACACGGACTACATGAACCGCCATATTTTCATTAGAAGCTAGATGGTCCCTGGCTCCTCCCACCCTCCCACATGACTCTTATGCAGATGTTGCTTCCAGCATTTCACCTGATGTGTCCTTGATGATCATGTCATCCACATTTTAGAGCTTTACAAAAGAAACAACTGTATAGTTTGATCTAAAGAATATGTGTTTTGGGTTGTATATTCTACCTTAAACTAATTTTCCCCTTCTAAGTTTGACCTTAAGAGTTGGAGTGAAGAGTCACAGTGACATGGAACTTCATCAACCATGTGGATGCTTTTATTAATTTTATTTTATGTCTACAGCTGCATATAGGATGCATGAATGTGTGCTCAATGCAAACTTGCTTAGAGCAAGTGGGCTGGAGAGACAGCTCAGTGGTTAGAACTCCTTGGTATTTCAGAGGATGCTATTTCAGAGGACCCAGATTCAGTTCCTGGCACCCGTGACAGGTGGTTGACAACCACTTGTATCTCTAACTCCAGGTGACCTAACATTCTCTTTTGTACTGTTTGGGTCCTTGCACACATGTGGGGCACACACCACACACACACACACACACACACACACATACACACACTAAAAATTTAAAATTTTCAAACCAAGGATTATATGGAGCAAATACAAACACAATATACATCCCTCCTTTCCTACAAGTATGAATAAAGTGAAAATATACGTGTATATAGTCATTCTCTATTGATTGGCATGCAACTTTTATTTCACACATAAAATAACTTTATGAAAATTCTGTTTATATTTGTAATACTATTTCATCCTTCCTTTTAAAATATTTATTAATTCTTTGAGAATCTTGTACAATGTATTTTGATCAGATTTACCATCTCAACTCATTTAAGATCCACCCCATTTCTCTACCCATGCAGGTTTTTGGAACCTGCTGCTGCTGCCACTGCCGCCGCTGCTGCTCCTTCTCCTTCTCCTTCTTTTTTCATCTTCATCAAGCCTAATTTGTGTTTCTCAAATTCTTTTGTTGTGAGGCCAACACCTAGAATGCCTAGAGCATGGTCGACCTTCTAGGGTTCACATCCTTAAAGAGTGCTTAACTCTTCCTTTCCCGGCAGCTACTAATTTCCAAGTGCACCCACCTTCTCCATGCCAGGATTTTGCCTGGTTTCAGCTTGAACAGCATGCAGGCCCTGATTGTTGGCCTTGATAATAGCATCAGGTATGGGATCAACCTTGCGGAGTGGGCCCCAAGTCCATTCAGAAAGTGTTTGGTTACTCTCCTAACACTTGTACCACCATTGCTCCAGGGGACGTACCTAGCCTGCAGGGTTCTCAGCTGGATGAGACAAAGGATGACGTTTCTTCCCTGGTAGCATGCACAGTACCTTAACGTGCCATTAAAGCTGGTCAGGAGGGATGAAACTTCAAGGTCATTACCAGCTTGATTTCTTCATGGTTTATGACACAACAAGGTTTTACGGAAAAATTCTGGAGGGTAACCAAGAACAATGGTGGTAGGATGTACTGTTGAGGAGTCTATGGGACTTTTCACTAACTCTAAAGGGGCCGATCAATTCTTGTCACTGAACATCTTATTTGCTAGATTGTGGTGACTAGCAAGGCATTGTTGTCTCCCTATAAGGAAACCCCATTTAAACTCTCTTTATGTATGCATATTTTTATGCTTCTATAATAGTAGGTTTCCATATGATATTTTTTTAAAAAGCCTTTACAGTTAGTTATTCTTCTCCACTATTCCTCCTTTACTCTGCCCTCTGATCCTCACTCCATTTAGCTCCTTCTGTTCCATTATTCTTCTTTCTCCCATTTCTACATTTATTGGGAAGCATTTTAAACATACCTGGATGCCCTATAATTTTTAAGCATCCCTAATTCAAGATACATTAAGGTTGCTTTTCAATCTTGTTACTGCAAACAACTCAAACAATCTTTTATATGCATACTTTTTGGGTACATATTTGAATAGCTTTATAAAGTCATTGAAATTAATGTGTATCATCAACAGATTATGCAAACTATATGAATTCTTGGCTTTGTAAACAAGCAAGCATCAATGTTGGATTTTAATGATCTTCAACTGTTTTTTGAATTTGGTGAAAGTATCTCTGTTAATTTATTATTTATTTATTTATCTATTTATCTATTTATATATCCAGTATATAGTTTTATTATTGCTCTTTTAAAATGAAGTATCAAGTCCTATGGAGCTTTAAATAACCCACTGAGCCCTGTTAATGCTGCCCAGATGCGTATCAATGTCAGGCAACCCACTGAGGGGTAGGCAGTTGATGAGTGGTCCAACCCTCAACGAAAAGTGACTTTCCATCTTAAAGCAGATATCCACTGTCACTAGCTCCTCCACTAGCGGTGGCATCTCTGAACCCCTCCCCCCCCACACACACACTGGGATTTTAACTGGCTTGCTTTTGTATGGATTCTGTGCATGTGACCACAGGTGCTGTAAGTTCAAGTGTGAAGACTGAATTCCACAGCTCTGTGTCTTGTGTTATTCCTGACCCCTTCTCTGTGACGTTCCCTGTGTCTTGGGGAAGGGATGAGGGAAGGAAGTTGATGTAAAAGTCCCACCTATGACTCTTTTTCACTTTTCTGTTGAATCATCTTTTATTATAGAAACCCTTTATTTTCTATCAAAATTGGTTACATACTTTAAAATGTTTTCACTGTATTCCACATTTTAAATGTATTTTTGTATCTTTTTTTCGTATAAAAATTTAGAATGTGATGATATTAAACCCTTATTTTTCTCCTAATACGTTATAGGTCCTGTTCTAGTCAGTGTTCTCTTACTGTGAAGAGACACTGTGACCACAGCAACTCTTAGAAAGGGAAGCATTTAACTGGGGCTTGCTTACAGGTGCACAGGTTTAGGCCATTGTCATCATGGTGTGGGTGTGGGTGTGGCGGCACACAGGCAGACTTGACACGGAAGAAGTTGTGAGTTCTATATACAGAACTGCAGGCAGCAGGAAGAGAAAGAGACTCTGGGCCTGCGTGGGCTTCTGAAAGCTCAAAGCCCACCACCCAGTGGCACATTTCCTCCAAGGAGGCCACACATTCTAATAGTGACACTCCTTAGTGACCAAGCATTCAAATCTATGAACCAATGGGACCACTCTTATTCAGACCACCACAGGTCCTCTGTGCCAGAAAGAAAGGCCTCTTCTCATCCAAGATTATAAAGGCAATTCTCTCTTTTATTATACTAATAATTTTCATAAACCTAAAGGCTACTTATCTCTTTATTTCATTAGAAATCAATTTTATGCAGGCAGAATTGGCTGTACTATATATTTAACTCTTGTTCCTAAAATATGTAGGAATTTAAATATTTGCTTAATTAGTAAATGAACCTACTGTTTCCCAAAATATTTTAATTATCCAAATAGCAATTATTACATAGCTAGCCATCAGCATTCAGTGCTAACGTATCCCAGAGATGAGTGCACTTTGGTCTACTGTTGTATCCCATTAATCTCTTCTTGTTCTCTTATCACACAATTTTAATTACTATACATTGAAAGTACAATAGCTTTAATAATACCTGTTATTAGTCATTGTATAGAATTAGATATGTTGTCATCCATGCAGATATTAGCATTAACTTATTGAGTCCCATATAATTCTGTGGAGTTTTTATATTGACAATATCTAATATTACTAGATTAATATGAAGAATATTTTCCAATGTTACTCTTGTGATGTCACCATTACAAAGAAAAAGGTCTCTTCTTCTTCTTCTTCTTCTTCTTCTTCTTCTTCTTCTTCTTCTTCTTCTTCTTCTTCTTCTTCTTTTTTGAAAGATTAGAGCTCCTGTCTTAACACCAATGATAAGGACTATATCATATAAATGTGCATAGAGGGATTAGATGTCACTCAGCATCGTGCCTGGCACAGGAAATCTGCTCAATAACTATCGGTTAAATAAGCAAAACTCATCATCATTTCAGAATCAGTACACTTTAACATTGTGTCATTTTTGTTAATTTAAAAGCTAGAAGGATTTTATACTTAAGAAAAAAAAGTTGTAAAACAAAACCAAAAATCCACTGAGACCTTCTGGACACATTTACCAACCTCTTTAAATATCCTACATAACTACAATATAACTATTGAAAAAAATAGGATAATAGTGGTACAATAGAAAGAAATACCATTAAATATAAATTACCATTTATATTTCTCCAGCTTCCAATTTCCTCCATTGTTATCTGATTTCCTTTTGAGAACCAAGCCTACAGCCATGTGAGATCAAATTGTCCTTCTTAATCCCCTTCAATCCATGACAAGCAAACTTCTTGACATGTTCATGGTTTGGCTCAGGAGGTGTGATGCTAGATCCTTATTCCTGTCATGTGAACATTCTACCCCTGAGGTACATCGCCAGGCCAAGCAGGAGACTTTTCATTAAAAGCCTGAGCCAGTTACTTTGTGTAATATCCATCATTGTATATCCAGCCACTATTTTCTCAGTCATTGGCAGGTGTCATTCATGTCTGGAATGAACAATGAAGAAATGCTATGTCCTCTCTAGGCACCAGGTCAGGGGATGTTATGCGCTGAGGTGTCTCCTTGTTGATGCAAACTTCAGTGGCGCGGCTCAGTTGGTGTTTTCTGAGTTTCTCCACTACAAACCTGGGGATTTCCCCTCCTTAAATGGTTAAGTGTAAATCTTCATTCCTCCTAGGGTTGCACCCACTAACTTAGCACCTTTAAATCTTTCTTCTGTGCGCCTTTAGGAAATTTCCAGTCTCCATTTCTTTGACATTACTAACCGAGATTCTATTATGAGAAAGAGTATTTCCCACTCCCTGTTGGTGGATTAAGCCTGTACTAGTGGGTACTTGTCTCACTCAATGGGTTGTCACCCGACAGTTGTTACATGTCTCGGCACTCATAAACTTCCGGTTTGGGCACACCTCCAAGGCATCCCCCCTCTTCTCTCTCTAATGTAGCCCTGTTTCTTTTTCTATCATTACCTTGCTCTTTGTGGTGTCACAGGATTTCTGGGCTCATCTTCTGTGTTCGGCTCACACCCTGGATGTCTTATTATTGTGAGTTCATACTTAGAAGAACATCTGTGCTCTCGGCTGGATAGCTGCTACTGGATTGTCACTATTTCTAGAACTTCTCCATAGCTAGAACTAGAGTCTGAGAGACTGGTCTGTGTGCACAGACATGCCACAGGCCTTTGTTCGTCACCCTGTATGGATTTTATAAACAAGTTAAGCACTCACAATTTCATGCTTAATCAGCTAGCAGGGAAATAGTCTTACACTGGAATCTTTTTTTTTTTTTTTTTTTTTTTTTTTTTTTTTTTTTTTGTCATTATGAAGACAGACTTTTTTTTTTTTTTTTTTTTGTCACAGCAAAAACATCACTCTTTCAGGCATAGCCTTTTCCAGATAATACCTTAAAACATCAGAAGCAATACTAAAGGGAAACCTAAGCATAACAGATAAAACTGATATATTAATATAACTTTATTAATGATATTATATATGGTATAATAATAAATTTGCAATGAAGTAACATAGTTTATATTGGTAGATTATCCNCATGTCTGGGTTTGTCCAGGCCACTGCTGTGCTGTTTTGATCTCAGAGCAAGCTGTGATTCTCCACATGCAGATTCTCTAANATTTCCTCACAGAGTTAGGTTAGGAAGTGTCACCAAACTATAACCTGAGATGGCAGCCACCAATGCCTTCTTTTTGACCTACTCCTATGACTTCACACAATCTTGTTCTTTTTGCATATGTTCTGGAGATGTGTAGAACACATAAAAGGCAGAACTCTGACTGGGGTTGTCTACTAGGCTGCAGTAGGTTTTAAGTGATGCATCTGAGAGTCATTTAGCTTCTTGTCTCTTGTCCTCTCACAGTAATAAAGTACATTGACTGAAACAACTTAAAAGAGAAAGGGTTTATTTTAGGTCACAGTATAAGGCACAGTGAATCTCTGTGGGGAATTTAAGGCAGTAGTGTCTGATTACACTGGAATCTTAATCTTATTAATGCCTTTGCCTTTAGCATCCGTTCAGTACCATAGAGATTATTCCAGTTATTTCCCCCTCCCCCTTGTTTGTACCTTACTTCTCCACAAATCGGAACAACTCAAATATCACCAGCCAACCTGGCTTTAATGATGAATAATTCTGTGGAATGATTTCGGTTAGAAAAAGGCCTTTGGATATTATTTTCTGTGATTCTTATATTCTACAAATGAGAAAATCCAGGACCACATGATTAACTTGCCAACGGGAAGAAGCAAACTATGAGATAGAAAAAACAAAACTACTGCTTTAAATTTTAATTAAAAAAAATTTTTTTTAATATCTTGGACTTCACAGGTGGGATTAACACGGACAGGAAATGAGGTCAGGTCACTGACGAGAAGAGGAACCCACACATTTCCCTGCCCTATTTCTATATAAATGAAATCATTTGAGCTTGAAAAAAAAAAAAAGGCCAAGCTTTAAGTCACCATGATTCATGTATAGGGTCCAAAGTCAGTGAAAGACATACAATGCATGTAAAATGTAAGAACACCATGCTCCACTATCATGCTTCCTTTCTGCAATTATCGATACAGTCACATTTCCAGCCATCGGTAGCATTTATAAGCTTGTTACAAGAAATATACATAAATATTTTATCTGTCTCTCCTCCCCCTCTTCCCCATTTCCCTCCTTTTCCTCCTCTCCCCCCTCCCCTTCTCCTTCCCCCTTCCCCTCCCTCCTCCTTTCCTTCTTCCAGATCTCTTTCAGGGCAGCATCCTGCTCTATAGCTCAGGCTGGCCAAACCTTGGCAATTCTCCTGCTTCAGACTCCCTGGTGCTAGGATTACAGGTGTGAGACACCACAGGTGGTTTCCATCCCATCCTTTCCCCATAAATGTCCCCATCATCTGCCATGGCTTCAACGCAGCCACAGAATCTGAAACTCCGACAGAACGAACAGAAGAGCCAACCTCCTGGAAGGCAATTTATTTTTAAGTCTGAAAAGTGAAATTATGCAGAGTGACAGAGCACTGCTTTGTTTCCCCTTCTGCGATTTGTCCTCCCTCGCTACGGAGAGTTTTAGGGTCCTATTTTCATGATTCCTTAGGACCCACTTTTCTTTCAGAGTTTCTTTCAGAGGATCTTGTTTGTCCCCATTGTCACTGTGGCTCTGGAGGGAGGTGTCTGTGGTAACTGGAAATTGAGATGGGCCTTGGCTTTCTTCAAGATGANACTGCAGGTGATATTCAGAGTTGGATATCTCCTGGTAACCCATGAATATGTGTCATGAGCTAAAGCCTAAATATTACAGGTATTGCTAATTCTGTGGGAAAGTATTTGCAGGCCATCACTGGGAGCTGAACTCATTGGTTCCTGGAACCCTACTGAGGTCATATGTCTATAGAATTTTAACAACCTTATCATACTATAGTTATCCCATTAGATATATGTTTGATTCCTAAATCTTTACCTGGACACTCGATGTGTGTCATATCTTCTTCACCTTGGGAGATAAAGACTTAGCCGAGATCCATTGCAAAATCCAAGCAAAATCCATTGCCTTGGATTTTGAGGAGTGCTTCAAAGCTGGTTTAAAAAAAAAGAAAAGAAAAAGAAAAAGAAAGAGCGTGGTTCTTCTACAGGAGACAGGAGCTTTGTAAGCCCACAGGAAGTTGAAAGACTGTGTACACCTAGGGCAAGCATGTGGATTATCTGCATGCTCTTCGGAGAGATTTCTTATTCCCAGTTTCATTGCTGCCCTCTGCTTTTCTCCACTTACATTGTACTTGCTATACATTTTTACTTTCTGTCATCTATAATAAATATTTAAGTGGAGAGGAATATAAAGGGTGATTATAACCAAGAGTACACTCTGGGGATATGAGTTAACCCCAAATCTTTATCCCAACGTGATATATATCAGCATTCATATTAGAGACACGGGAACACTATTCCTACTCTGTGTGATTTAAGGGAATTGAAATTACATCCAAGTTTCTTGATTAAAAGGAAGACCCATGGTGGTGCATGACTTTAATTGTAGCACTCAGGAGGCAGAGGCATGTGGATCTCTGTGAGTTCCAGGCTAGCCTGGTCTATATAGTTAGTTCCAGGACAGCCAAAGCTATATGCTGAGAACCTGTCTCAAAAAAACCAACCAAACAAACAAAAAACAAAAAAAAAAGGAAGGAAGGAAGGAAGGAAGGAAGGAAGGAAGGAAGGAAGGAAGGAAGGGAGGGAGGAAGGGAGGNCATTCTCGGAAATCCCATTCTACTCTTTAGTCTCTGTAAATTTGGCAATTCTGCAGACTTCACAAATATAGTCAGCCTTGTGTGACAATAAGATTTTTACTTGAAAATTTTCTTGTACATATATGTGTGTGTCTGTGTATGTATGTATGTATATATATATATATATATATATATATATATATATATACATGTGTATGTACATATGCAACATATATTGTATATATATATTTGTTGTATATATGAGTTTCTTTTATATATACAAAAATTTGTTGTATTTACATGTGTGTATGTATACCTATTTGTGTGCATGCACATGTGTGCATGTGTGTGCATACATAAGTCAGAAGTGACAGTGGGTGTCTTCCTCATTTTCTTGCCATGGGTTATTCTGTTCTTGTTTTGTTTTTTTGAGACAGGATTTCTCACTGCTCCTGGAGCTCACTGATCAGCTAGGTTGGCTGGCCAGAATGCCTCAGGGATCTGTCCCTTCCCCCTCAGTGCTCAGATTACAGATGCTATGCCCTGTATTCTCATGTAGGTTCTTGGGGACTCAAGCTCAGGTCCTTATGCTTGCAAGACACTTTACCAACAGAGCCATTTCCCCAGGCCAACAGCAAAATCTTAAATGAAGAAATGGATGTATTTCATAAGAACAAAGGTGTAGTCACATAGAAATTGGCTCATGAATTAGTGCAGGTAACATGGCACCAAGGCAGACTTAAAGAACACAATTATAAAGTGAGTCACAACTGCCTGATAGATAGATCATAGATCACATGCCCCACTCCCCCCTACTTGATTAAAATTTATAAAAGTAAATTTTAAAAAGTTAATGACATTCTTGTCATGCAGTGATGGCACATGACTTTAATTCCAACACTAGAGAGGCAAAAGCAGGCAGGTCTCTGAGTTCTAGGCCAGCTAGTATACAGAGCAAGTTCCAGGACAGCCAGAATGATACTGAGAAACCCTGTCTCAAATAAACCAGAGAGAGAGGGGAGAAAGAGAGAAAGAGAGAGGGGGAGGGAAGAAGGGAGGAAGGGAGAGAGGGATGGAAGGAGGGAGGGAGAGAGGGAGGGAGGGAGGGAGGGAGAGAAAGAAAAGAAAAGATCCCATTACAATGCCATCTCACAGTGTCTAAGAGCCATTGGGTAAGCAATCTAGAAGTGAGTTCTTTTTTACCATTTCATTTTGAATTTTCACCTCATGAAGGGATTTCTTCAGATTGCAGAAGACATTATAATAAATTCTTTCCAGGAGAAGTAATAATTCTCTGTGGTTGCTGTGAAACTGAATCATCTTTTCTATTTATCAAAGGAAAAAAATAGAATTCTTTGCTTCCAAGAAAGTAAAGGTGTTTTTAATAATAATAAAAAAATCAAGTCTTTTAAAATAAACCCAGATACTATTAGTTTTGAAAAATCAACCCCCCCCCAAAACCAAACAAATAAACAAACAAAAACAACCCAAAACTGTGAAGAGCTGGAAAGAGTTGATTGGAACATGAAATTTGTAATAATAATAGAGTCCAAAATTTGTCCTCTGAATAGATTTATATCATTGTGATTTTCTCTTTTCACATCTATTAATTAAGATGGGAAGGTTTCTCTTTATATTCACAGGGAATGGGAATCCGGAAGTCAGAGCGTATTTATCCAGTAAGCACTCGGAAGTGGGTCCTGTAAACTTTCCTGGGTTGCCAATTGTCTGCCTTTTGCGTTCATTTCATATTTGAATGAAGAAATTATGTTATGTCAAGAACATCTGATCATCTGGTGGGATGGTTGACTGAAACGTTCAAAAGGACGTGGAGGGTATTTCATGTTGTAAAACGGAAGCAGGCGTTAACAGAGGCCCTGACTTCCTTGGGGTAAAGGATGGGCAAACTTTCTACTGTGTTGTACTCTCTCTTGTTTAGGCTGTTTCTTAGAAAGCTGATTTTCATGATAGTCCTAAGTGGCTGGTTCCTATACCATCTATTTTATTTTATTTTATTTTATTTTATTTTATTTTATTTTATTTTATTTTATTTTATTTTTAAAACAAGGTGGCTAAGATTCCAGCATATTTCAAGTAAAATCTAACCTGAGTCAGATCATGGCTTTTTCCCTATATGAAAACAGTGTTGGCATAAATCATCAAGGTTGTGTAGGATCCATGCTGTTCACAGCCAGGCTTCTCTCAAGACCCAGGACAGAACCCTCACTGTCCACAGGACTACTACTGTGGGAAACTCTAAGGTGCGCCCTGCTCTGGCTCAAGATTATGAACAGATCCCTCTTCCTTGTCCTCTCCCTGAGTCTCTGTCTCTCTCTGCTGCTGTCTCTCTGTCTCTCTGTTTTTGTCTCTCTGTCTCTGTCACCAAAATTTGCGGGGGGTGGGGTGGGGTGGGGAGGGTGAGGAACATTGGACAGTGAATGAACACAAGAACTGTACTGCTTAAAATGCACACGCCTGGGTAGAAGAAGATTGCAAAGGAATGAGCTACCTCCTTGCTTGGAACCTTCCCAGTTTTAATGCTGAAAGTCAAGCGCCCGGAGGCAAGCCTCGACAACTGAAAACCATAGGGTATCAAGCATAAGTTTACAAGCCTGCTGCTCTCATTTTATCCCTCCAGAGTTGTGTGTTTTAAAGGAAAGGAAAGAGTCTCAGGAGGGACTTTGTAGGCTGCTAAGGGGACTCTCCTAATGAGCTCTAGCTGTCAGCCTGACACAGCCCAGTGTTAGCTGAGGGAGTTTCAACTGGGGGATTGCCTCAATCAGATTGGCCTGTGGGCATGTCTGTTCAGCATTTTCTTGATTCCCAGTTGATGCACTAAAGCCCAGCCCACTGTGTGCAGTGCTATATCTGGGCAGGTGAGCATTTAACTGTATAAGAAGGTAGCTAGCTGACTGTGAGTCAGGAACCAAGCCAGTCAGCAACACAATACACTAGCACGGTTTCTACTTCAGTTACCACCGAGCTCTTGCCTCAGCTTCCCTCAATAACATATTGCAACCTGGAATTTACAGTAAGCCAAAGAAATCCTTTCTTTCCCAACTTGCTTTTGGTCATGGAGTTTACCAGAGCAACAAATGGCAAAGTAGAACCAAGGTGCCCACTTGTGTGGCTCCTTCAATCTTTGAGAACAACCTATTAAACATTAATGGCATTTCTACTGTGGGGGTAGCCAACTGCTCTTGGATTTAAGACCCACTCTGTAGGAGGAAATTCATGCCTGGTACTGGAGCCCTGGCTAAAACAAACAAAATCCATGATGGGGGAGGGACATCATAGTCCTTAGGGAAGAACCAAATGATATTTAGCTAAACTGACATCGTGTTAAGCTGCCCTCTAAATGTTATAGCTACAGATGAATACTACCCTTGGCTTCAAACAGAGCAACTTCATTTTTCAGAAAATCGCGGCGAATACAGAACTCTGTGGCTGTACAAGGTACTGAATTCCACAATAGATGAGTGTTTCGCCTTATGTCATTTGTACTGTCCTCTCCAAGGCTCAGGGAACAAGGGGAGAGGGGGGATGGAAAGGATGTGAGGGTTGAAAAACAGAGGGTAGTGAAAGAATGACTCTGGGACAAGACAGCCATTACAATCACAACTCCCAGCTGCTATGGATGCCTGCACTAGATAGGTGCAAGGGCGGGCCTGTCAATTGTCAGGCATGAATGAAGAGCAACTTAGAAGAGCCCTTCCCTCTCAGCTACATTATTGACTATTGATAAACCTAGGGACAGGAGAAATCACTACCTTTAGCCGTGTAACCACTGATGACCGTACCAGGCTGCAATGCACAGTCCCAATCCAATGGTTACATAGACCACATAGGTCACAAAGAAGACCAAAAGTCTCCAAAAGGGCCAGGTAGGGGGAAGGGGTAGGAAAGGAGATGAGAGTGGGGAGAAAGTAATCAGGATACATCATATTCCTGTATAAATTGTCGAACAGCAATATTAATTCTAAACACCAAGAAAATAAAAGACAGAAGAGAGAGCCCCCTGTGGTGCTGTGTACCTGTTTTCTCACTGCGTGGAAGGCTGACACTGGAGAATCCATAATTCAGTTCTAGCCTGAGTGAGCTCCAGGCTAGCTGAGGCTTCATAGCAAGACCTTTAAAAAGTGAGAGACAGAAAAACAAAACAAAACAAAAAACAAAAACAAAAAACAAAAAATCCACACAGTGAACTGATCTCTGGGATTTATCTTTGGGAATTTATATTCTTTGTATTTCATAATTTTTAAAGAAACAACTAGTAGTCATAAAATGTAGTTGCAACAGTTAAAGTTTAGTTTATATGACAAAATATAAGTACATTTTGAATGTATATGATCACATCTAAAATGTTACTTAATGCCTACTTGCATTATATCAAATATAATTGAGTACTTTATGACTATGTAGCTCTGAAACATGAAGGAATTAGGGTTTTATAATTAAGGAATAAAAGCAGCCTGTAACACCTTATATAATCAAGTTAACATACAGCAAGTTACCTGGCAGGTCTGTTTTCATTTTCAGTTTATTGACATTGTATTTTTGTTTTTCATTTAGTTGCTATTTTTATATTTATATAGTTTTATAGCTAGAGCTGATATAGAAATGTTAGATGTATATATACTCATATATGTATCAATATTTAAATAAGACTATGGAAAGAATTTCAGCATACAATAGAGTGCATGAGATTTTTTTCTCAAGGAAAATATATGATATATTTGTATTTATCAGTATAGTTATTATTTATTCATTCTTTGGTTGGCTTGATGGTTTGAGCCTACTAATTTTTATTTCATTAAGTCTCCCAAACTCTTTGGCCCATGGTAGGCCGAACACAACACATTTGCTCTCCCCAAGTGGACTGAACTACAGACCACAGCACAGTTCCTTCTGAAGTAAGTCACCTTGGATGGTTCTTGGTTTCTGTTCTAGGTTGGGAATTCCATCAATCAGAAGATGTACACCAGCGATAACCGCAAGCATAATATGATCTGAGCCTCCCTGACAGCTCGGGAGCGCCGGCTTCCCTTGGGATATGTTGGCTCAACAAAACTGTTTAACTCGGAACAAGAGATGGCAAGTACGGGTACAGTTCAGAGAGCAGCTTCCTAGAGCTCTGGAATGGCTAGAAAGCCAAACAGTTCCAAGTGAACTACATTCTGTCCTAAGTGTTTATGGGAAACTAGCAGAAGGAGGAGCTGTTTCACATCCCAAGGTGTTCATGTCTGTTCCCTGATAAGGATTAAACCAAAGCCTTGTGCACACCTGGCAAGTGCCATGTCACTAAGCCACATCCTTAGCACTATCCAATGTCTCACGTGGCCCCTGTGTACAGTGCAAATGCAAGTCTGTGCCAGGCACAGAGCAAGCACCGCCTACAGTCTTAGCTTTACCTTATTCCATCAACTGTGGCAATGGGATGTTTATCAAAGATCAGGTTTTTAAAATGATCTATAAAAGCCTAGTCACGAAATTGCATCTTAGCCCCAGGATATCAAGCATATTTTTAGTTTCAGGCTTGTTTTTTTTTTTTTTTTTGTTTTGTTTTGTTTTTTCCCAATGAAGTAGGGCATCGCTCCAAAAGTTTATCTATGTGTATGGGAGTTTAAGGTATGTACAGTTATTCTGAATTCTCGATACTATTTAAACAGCTATGTATTTGCTTTACTGAAAACTTGAAACCACGTTTAAAAAACTATGTGGGAATTTACCTATCAAAATGGCTAGCAATTATGTATTATACACAGGGATTGGACTTTCTTCATTAGGCATGCAGCCCTGGCTGTCATGTAAACTATTTGTGATTCGGCTTCTCTACACCCATTAGCAATTCTGAGCTCATGGTATACAATACATACATCCTCTTGATATATCTCAAGTCCCAATTCCATTGGCTTTTGTTGTGTCCCAGTTCCAAGACGATAAGGAGGTTCCGTTACCATCCGTTTCCAACACCCTTCTTGCTTTAGCCCTCTGCCTCCCTCTTTGAGACAGGGTTTTACTGTAAACCTACATTGGCCTAAAATTTGCTTTGTAGCTCAGGCTATCCTCAAGCTCACAAACCGTCTGTCTCAGCCTCCCTAGTTCTAGGATTCCAGGTGTATCCCAGCATCCTCTGCTTGCTTTAGATCTGTTCAATTTACAATGAATGGCCATTCTTAATAAAAATAAATAGTAAGCAATCAACACAGTGTTTGTGAGAGGTACTTTTGTTGTTTGTTTGCTGTGTGTGTGACTATGTTGGCTTGCATTTGTCATCTGTTATCTGAGAAATCTTTATGACTCCTGCTGACTGGAAAGACGTCAAGCTTTATCCATGAGTTGCTGTAGATGATGTAGCAAAGGATGTCAAAAGAGATGGACTTCTTCCCATGTGTGGCTCGGCCCTTCCTCCTGTCCCTGGGGCTAGCACAGCTGGATTTACTGTAAGCCCATTAGCTGGAATGACGACAGTGTAGAGATGTTGCTCAATATTTAGTCTGTTTGTTTATTTTCTCCTTCCAGCCCCAGGATTCAGAGATTGCCTAGCCTTGTGGGAGCTTTCTAACATTGCCAGATATCCTTCCTCTCCTCCCGAG
Source organism: Mus pahari (assembly GCF_900095145.1). Taxonomy (NCBI): domain Eukaryota; kingdom Metazoa; phylum Chordata; class Mammalia; order Rodentia; family Muridae; genus Mus; species Mus pahari. Next base: position 44,927,503 of record NC_034605.1, on the reverse strand, counting down.
CACTGAACCAGCTACCTCCTTAAACACTTCCTCTCCCCATCCTTTCTAAGACTCAGCAGTCAACAGCCATCATTTTTGTTGCATGGAATTGTGACTTTGGATGTTGAACACATCCCACTTCCCTGTGGTCCTTTCGTCCATTACCTCCAGCCCATGGATGCCAAGCCCATGAAAGAGGCTGTGCAAAATTGCCTAGCCTGGTTCATTTATAAATAACAAAAGGGCACTGTATACCACAGTGGAGGGAGATAGTCCAAAATCAAGGTGCTGTCAGACTCCATGTTCAGTGAGGCTGTAGTCCCCAAATAGCTCCCTGGATGCTGAAAGGAAGACTATTCCTTGTTACTCACTCAAGGCTCACTTTTGTGAGACAGGGTTTAGAGGAAATATTTCCTTTCTGATGTATCAACCAGTGGCAGAGTGAAAGTTAGCTAGTAGGAGCTAGATGCTGCCCAAGGGCCCTCAGGAGTGAAATGGAGATAAGATGGACAGAGCTCAGCTGAGTGCTTGGGAGACAAAGAACACTGCTTCCCTGCCACCCAGGGCACCACGGCGGAGCAGAAGTTCCCAGAATTCTTCACAGAATCATACATAGTTATCTAGCTATCTTTCTTTTGTACTCTTTTAAGGGATTTATTTAGCTAAGTCTACACAGAGCCAGCCCTAACAAAATGGGATGCTTTTGAGTGCCCAGTGAGGGTGGAATCCACAAGAGCAGAATGAGTTTTAGCCAGTTGAATATCTAGGCACCAAGAAGCATAATATATTTTCATTGAGAATTCCATGCATGCGTGATACGCATTTTCATTTTCATTGAGAATTCCATGCATGCGTGATACGCGTTTTCATTGAATCTGTCACCCCTCTCTTCCTTACCCACCAGGTCTCTCCCTACTTCTCACCACAACTTTCATCTCCACCTTCACCTTGTCTTTCTTTGTTTTTAAACCCATTGAGTCAACTTAGTAACTGCCTGTGAGTGTGTGGGTGGAGGAGTACCAACTGGGGCATGGGACTCTGCTCAGGGTCTGCATCCCAGAGGAAAACATTCTCCTCCAGTGGCCATTAGTGGTCATTAGCTTCTCTGTGCGGGTGGGGAGGGGTGTGTGGTGGGGGTGTGGGGTGTGTGGTGGGGGTGGAACTTCATGAGCCCCTTCCTATCAATACTGGGATCTTGGATAACTTGAGCTCTTCCGGCACTATGAGTGCATGTATGCAATGGCTCTATCATGTTCAGCAAATACCATTTCCCAGCCGATGTCCAGTATGACGCATAATATTACCATCATGCATTTTACTCTGACTGATAGGGGATTAAATTAAGATCGGGAACATGTGGGTTTTAGTATATATTATGCATTTAGCGTGGTTTATACCATAAATCAGAAAAGCTATATGAATATGAATATTGATAAACGTTGGACGCCACAGTACCTGATGTGAGTGGATCTTATTAAATATTTATTGCTGAGTGAAGTCATAGGTCATCATGCTGAAGCCTTCAATTATGGGATTTTATTTAGAATTAGCCAAATGGTCGTTCTTCCATGGCCCTAGCTAAGTCATTTGGAAAACATTTACATTATCCAATGAGTTTTATTTTTGTGGCCTTCATGACTATAACAAACCATACACGTTTGTCTACTACATACACTCTCTGGCAAGGACAAATGTTTGATGGTCATCCTAAAGTAGGAATTTAGTCGTTGTCAACGATGATTCAAAGAGAGTTAAAACAATATGCCATCGAAGTATTTCTTTGACTAGCATTTGTTAATTTTTTAAAACCCTTTTTCTGGTTTGATGAAGGCATGCGAGCATGCATGCATGTGTATTTGTGAATACCATGTGCTTCCATGTGTCTCTGGGTAAATTCACCCATGTACATGGCGACCAGAGGAAGACATTGGGTTTCCTGTTCTACTCTTCTTGGATTGAATTCCCTTGAAATAAGGTCTCTCACCAAACTTGGAGCAAGGCTGGCAGCCACAAGATCTGGCAACCCTCCTGTTTCTTCCTCCACAACATTTGGGTTACAGGTGAGAAAGGGAGGTTTAAATTTTTGAGCTATGTATGTGGAGACCAGGGGACAATTTTTTACCTGGGTGCTGGGGATTCGAACTTAGATCATGATGTTTGTGCAGCATTCCTGCCCACCAAGCAGTCTCCCCAGCTCCGTGATGAAAGCATGCTAATAAAAAGTTATGTCTATCTTAGTTATACGATGCGATGTGTACACTCTAAACGGTTAACCAGGGCAAGGTAACTGATCCACTGTTAGTTTGTTTTGCTTGCTAGGATTTCCCTCTGTGTGCCGAGAGCACAAGAATTCTCTTCCCATTTTGTGTGAGTGTGTGCGTGTGTGTATGTTGTTACATATAGAATGTTAAAAATGATACTCATCATTCTGTGCACGAGATGTGCAGAACTTGGTTGTCTTACGAGACTGAACAACCTCCTAGTCCACCGCTTCCTGCTCCCAACAACCAGCATCTCACGGTCTACTTTTCAATTCATTAGTTAATTTTTCTTATTTTAAATTGTGTATGTGCGTATACACACGTGTGTGTGTGTGTGTGTGTGTGTGTGTGTGTCTGCATGTATGTGTTTATGTCTACGTGCCCATAAGTACAGGAGGTCATAGAGGCCAGAAACATTGATCCGCTGAAGCTGATGTTACAGGTGGTTATGAGACCCCAGTACAGGTGGTGGGAACTAAACTCGGGTCATCTGCAAAAACAGTACTGTCTCTTAGCCACTGAGCCATTGCTCTGTCTTCTCTACCGTCCACTTTTGATGAGCCCGATGGTTTTAGATCCCACACATTAAGTATGCTTAACCAGTTTTTGTGCTTCTCTTTATGCACTACTTCACTTAAGGTAATGCCCTCCAGAGTCATTCCTGTTATTCTGAATGCCACCGCCGGGCTTTCCTTTTTCCAAACGCTAAATAATAGTCTCAAGTGTACATGTGTGTTTTGTATATACAAGTATATGCATTGTGTATGTGTATGTAGATGTACATAGGAAGTATTAGTACAATACATAGAAATGTTACATGCTGGATGCACCAATCTAACCGCTGCATAATGCACGCATGTATTGAAATGCCACAGTGTAACCCATATGTATGTGAATTACCTGTGCTAATTGAAAGTACATTATCTGAGGACTGGAAGGCTGGCTCGGCAGTTCAGAGCACTTATTGCTTACACTGGTTAGTCTGTGAGAAATCATCTTATTTGATGAATGGTCTGCCAGCTCCCGGCCATTTGTGGGTGGCATCATCAGGTAAGCCTGGGCTGTCGATGAAAGCTATCTGAGCAACGGCCAATGAGCAAGCCAGTCGGCAGCTTTCCACCAGGTTTCTGCTTAATTCCTGTTTGGGTCCCTTCCCTGATTTCCTAAAGGATGGATTGTGACCTGACAAATAAATCTGCTCTTCTCCAAAATGCTTTCTTCCATCGGAGTGTTTTTTTTTTTTTTAATCTCAGCAACAGAGAACATGTCAGAAGACCTAGGATCTGTTCCCAGACCCATCTCAGGGAGTTCATAACTGCCTCTAATTCTAGTTCTAGAGGCCCTTTAAGGACTTCATAGGTACCTGCATGTACACGGTGCATATAAATACACCCAGGGATTCTTTCTCTTTCCCTCTCCCCCTCCTCTCTCCCACTTTCTCCCCCTCCCTCTTCCTCCCACTCTTCCTCTCCTCCCCACCTCAACAATTTTTATGTTTGTCTGAATGTGAAAAATCTGAGTGCAGGTGCACGGCACCCTTTAATGGATTTATATAACAATACATTTATCGTAAGTTGAAAATATCCCAACTTGAAACACATTTAATACATCTAACAAGAATATTCTCGCCTAGCAACACAGAATGCTGTGGATTTCTGGTTACTTCCCCCTTGGGGTCATAAGGCTGATTGATTGGGCGTGGTTGTGCCTCCTATTGTGCCATGTCATGAGGAAGGAATGAAGAGAGTATCCCAAGACTCAGGAGAGGTACAAATTCAGAATTCAAGTCATGGTTTCTGCTGAAGGTGGAGAGGCCAAGTCATAGATTAAAAGCCATTTGCACATTGCTGTGTCCAGCATGGCCCTAGACACAGACCTGACTGGGGTGGCAAGGAAAAACAGACAGACAGACATAAGGACAGAAAGCTGTGATCAAATAGTCTCTCCATTGAAGAAACCACAGCACTGGGGATGTAACACATGCTTATCATATAGTCTTGAATGGGAAGGCAAAATTATTGCATACGGCTGAATAAGGAGGTGGCATTATTTCATCCATGAAAAGATAAAGTTGGGACTTATACAACTAGACCAATAAGACAGTTTAGCTAATGTTGGTAGCAGTAGCAGAAAGCTATGGTGGACACTTTCTATGAACACCATCAACAGCCACACACGGACCAGAGGAAGGTTGCCAGTTTCCTCTGAGGCTCAACCCTAGGGAGTAGAAGTGGGGTACCATTCCTCCACGGATCTAAGGCTCTGGGATCCATGACATAGCTGTGCCCACATCAACAGCATAGACCCACTCATGACTTCTCAAACAGGGCTTTCTCCACTCCCTACAGTCTATAATTTCTCAATTCAAGAGGACAGCATGTTCATATCAGAGAGTTAGACCTGGGTCACATTCGACTCAAAACCATTTTGCAGCTACGGTCAGTGGCTTGCCCAGAGCTCAGAGTTTGGCCTGGAACTTGAACTTATTTTAAATTAGATTACTTATTTACATGTGCGTACTCCTACACATGAGCGCCATAAATGTGTGAGGGAATCAGAGGACATTGTTTCGTTTTTCTCTTTCTACCTTGTGGAACCCTAGGAATTGAACTCCTTTTGTTTGGTGGTAAGTGCGGAGCTATCTTGCTGGCTCTTTGAAGGTACAGCATTGAATTACACAATTAATTACTTTTCTTCTTTCTCCTCGTAGATGACCATGCCTGTACTACACAGAGGGGGTAACCCTCATGTGGCAGGTGGTTCAGTGTCCTGACCCATTTCAGTGAGTACTGAGGATGGACCCAAGGCTTTCCCTATTCAAAGTGCGCGCTTTACCTATGCCCTCAGCTCCATTTGAATTCACCCTTAAATATATAATAAAATAAAATTCACAGATAAATTCTATGAACATGAAAGGAGAAAAATGTCAGTGATCTATTGATCGGTTCTCCCTAGACTCTAGGGACCTAGCTATCAGAGCCAATAGGGACTGTGTGTGTCTGTGTCTATAGGAAATAGTCTGGTGGTCAGGGGCTTAGGATGACAGAAGCTGTGGATTCCAGTCCTTCAGCGAGCAAAGCTGAGTTCCAGGAAGAACTGACAGCTGGAAAGCTGGAGTCCTAATTCAGAGGCTACCAAGCAGGAGGGATTGTCCCTCACCAAGGGTGGCTTGTCCCCATTCATCCTTTGAGCTGATTAACTGAGGCCAGTCTACAATAGTTAAGATGTAATTTGCTTTAATTGGCCTACCCAATAAATGTTAATCTCACCCCTTAACACTCCTACAGTAACACTCAGAATAATAGCTTGCAAATATGTAGGTGCCTTGTGGCTCAGTCAAGTTGACGCTGTACAGTTGATGGCCACACATAAGAAGGCCAGCTCCAGACTTTGTCACTAATACCCTGCACATCAGAAGACAGTAGCTGTGGTCTGTTAGAATAAACTTAGCATCCAGGAATTCTGTAAACCATAAAATAGTGCTCACAGGTAAGGCAACAGGAGATGCAATGCTTTAGATATGGACAGTCTTGTAAAGTGTCTCTATGCTTTCTACAAGTGCACTCAATATGCACAGCGAAGACATAGGTGGGTTCAGGAGCACCTCAAGGGTGTGACGTTAGTCACACATAAAGTGAAATGTTACGGTGGGAATAAGCAGTTCAAATAAAGGTTTAGTCATTTTAGTGAACTGATGGTGTAGCCCAGTCAGTGGACCTGCCTAGCATGTAAGAAACCCTGAGTTCAATCCAATAATAATGATGATAACAACAACAACAACAACAATAATGGTTTTATCAAAGATTCTGAACAGCAACAAAATGGAACCGAATTGTCAAAAATATTGCCTGTTTGGCATACAATGATACATACAGTGATACAATCCATAACTGTACAATGTACAATGATAAATAATCTAAGCAAGGAAATTAGAAATAAAAAATGTGTTATCTGTCAAAGAGAGAATAATAAAATTTTGATAATCTCCCGATATTATGATGTCCTCTTTCCCAAACCACTTACAGGTATGCTGAAGGGCAAAAATCAATTAAAAGTTGTTAAAAGAACTCAGATCTTTATATACAATCCCCCACATTGGGGATTATCTGAGGGAACTAATCAGAGATATAAGCAAGGATGTTGATGCAGTGATAAAAAATTAAAACCAGACTCAGGCATCAAATAATGTGATTGGTTGAGAATGGCTCCTCAGGGCTGGTGTGGATTATGACACAACAGAGGAGCCATCATCAGAGTTAAGGGACAACGTGCATCATGGGAGACAAATGTGCTAGCTTTGTCCTTGGCAGGAGGTTGGTCTCTAGAATTTAGAAAGAACTACTAAAAAAATATCAAAAAGGCATGACATTAAAGAATGACCAAAGGAACCAAACAGCTCTCAAAAAATTGAAGTTTAAAAAAAAAAAAACCCTACAAATATGAAAATAAGAAAAGAAAGAGTGTATATTCTAGAACATAGTGATTCTGTCTGGATAGAGAAACTGTAGAAAACTAAAAAGGAATTTTTTGTATATGCAAAGTGTGTGTGGCCGTGTGCCTTCATGATAAGTTGCCTTCTGTCCAAAAATGAGCCCCACTCCTTTCCAGTTTGTTCTAGTTAAATGAACAGGTCAAACATCAGGTTAAACACCTGGAGAAGCTGGATCTAGATCTTTCCAAAGAAGTTAAGATACTTTGCTGTCTCTGACACTGCCATCTGCCTTCTCTTAATAATCTAGAACTGTTGATTCCTCTCCCTAATACTGATATGACTCAGAAAAAATGACCTGCGGATTTTTCAGGAGGAAGATATTCCAGCCAGATCGAAATGCCAAGTTGTAAATCATTGGGAAAATGTTCCTCTTTCCCCAGCTGTGGTCTGGTTACTCGGCCAATTTGGAGTTTCTCTTCTTCTCCATGATCAGGTTAGATGGAGCATGTGCTAAAGGCTCCCTTACCTTTCTCATTCTCGATTGGGGCGGGGCGGGGGGAGGGATTAGAGCTCCGAGCTATGTGATTGGTCTTCGCAGATGGGCAGGAGAGGATGCATGTAAATTGTTCTTACCATGTCTTCTCTTGGAGTAGCTCTTCTATGAGATGGCGATGTCCCAGATAATGAAGTTGCCATGATGCCAGATCCCTGGGTGAATCTGGGGACTAAAGCACTAGACACACAAGCTGAACACAGAACATATCCTCGTATAGTGTTGGACGCCTGTGAGACAGTTCATCTGTACTCTTGGACATCTTATCCTAGTTTAATTAATGTTATGGTTTGTGTCATCAATGGCCTTTCAAGGCTTGTATGATTTAAAAGCTGAGTCACATGTCTTTGCGGTTACTGGAAAGAGGTGGAATATTTAATAAGTGGGACGTCATGGAAAGAGGTTGGGCTGTTCTTAAGGGAGTATTATAACCCTGGCTTCCTCCTACTTCCCTGTTTACATCCCAGATGCCAGATCCCAGAGAACAGCTTTCCCCTGTCACACTTAGTGCCTCACCCCAGGCCCTAAAGCAACAGCCTGAACTACCATGGATAGAGCCCTCTGAACCTGAGAGCCAAAAATCAATCTCTCTTTGTCAGTTGATATTTCCCAGGCATTTCTGACACCAGCACAACTGACCCAGGGAAAAGAGATGCATGAGCATTCTCTGTAACCGTAGGAACTAGAAGTGGAGACACAGGTCTTTGCTTGGGCTCCTGCCTGCTTTTTTTTCTTCATTTACCCATAGGATTATACTTAGCATCCTTGGGATTTTCTGTCTCTGTTGGAGTTTGGATGTGGTTCGTTTTCTGAAGATTCATCTTCTGGTGGCTTCTTCTTTACTGTAAGGAAACTTTAGCCTTTAAAAGAAAGAAATCAGGTCATGAGAGTACTACCTCACACCTAAAATACCCACCCACCCCCTAAGAGACCCATGCCTTTCTCAGGGCTGGGGGCTAGTTCCTGGAGAGAGAGGTCACCATGCATTTGATCTTTTCTACATTTTTGTTTAGCTGTTCTGCTCCTCCTGTATGACTTGAGTTTCCATATTACACAGCAGACAGCCTCCCCTGAAGCCAGATGGAGCTGCCTGGTGATGGATCTACAGCCTCCAAAGTTACTATCCTCTTCTCTGTGAGAAACCTGAGCCTCCTGTGTTTTGTTATAGCAACAAAGATGCACTAAAATCGTCTTTCAATGCCAGTTGCCAAAGGCCACTGAAACCCTTTTGTTTTTTGATTATTTAAATTGAACTCACCTCCTGGCCACACTGCCTACCGCCTTCTCTGCAAAGCCTCTCACCAGTTCACTGCCTTATTTATCTTGTATGTCGCACCACACATTTGGATTTTACCATTTGCCCGGAAGCTCTGAACTCTTCTCAGGCTGACACTCAGAATCCTCTATACCTGTTTCTACTGTTCTGCAACTGTAGTTCCTGTTTGTGTGTTCCTGGTGCTCCACTCGAGGCTGATATCCCATGGCAAGACTTTTTCCTGGGGAGATGGGAACAACCATCTATTCACTTCAGAGAGTACTGGCAACAGACCGAAGAAACAACCCCCACATTTAGCTTTGTGGATTAATACATTAATTGGACTCACAGGGACAGGGGTTGATCACAGGTTTTATTAGCTCAAAGGCAGTTGATTCCTGAAAAGATCCCAGGTTCTCCCCTAAGCAACTCACAGCCAACTCTACCAAAGATTCTCCTCCTGCCTAGCAATTGTTCACAGATCCTATAATCTTGAGGACCCACCTTTAATCTTGAGGGCCAGGTTTGAGAATCTTCTAACTATGGAAGTTTCAAGAGCCTTGTAAGTTTTCTTAGCTTGAGTTTTGGCAGCCTGACTCCTCCCTCCAGAGAATAGTTCACTTCAAAGGAAATGGCTACAACTTCCCTTTATGCACCTACAAGGTTTCCTGCCTCTGATGATGTCATATGTCCCCTGCATTTCATCCTGCAATATACAGCCACCATTTGGGCCCAGCTCAGGTGCCTCCTTCATCTCACTGGGCTCTGGTGGTCCTTTCTACTGAATTTCCTATAGACATTGGCTAAACTAAGTAGTTCCATTGTTTGCCTGACATTTCAGAACTTAAGGCTCCACAATATGTCAAGGAAATTGTGGGGATTTTCCATTCAATAAAATCTTAATAGTTGTCTGCATTCAGACTCTAGGGAATAATCATTTCATCAATGCTGAGCTTTAATAACAGTCTCAAGAAATAACATATGTAAATCAAATCTCATTTTCTCACCTAAAGCATCAATCAATGATTTGGAGAAAATAGGGTCCTGAACAATAATACTGAATCATAAATGTGCATTGCAAAGTGCTGTTCCTTTATTTTAATTAGGAACTTGGTTTTTAAATTAACTGATCTTTTAGACCCCCAAATTTTAATATTATCAAGAAAACTGATGAATTGACCTGCCTTGGAAAAAAACAAGACCTATGAGCTCATATGAAAAATCTCTTACAATATTGTTGATTCACTCCGGGAAATCTACTATTTAGAAGCTAAGGGTTGGGGTCAGAAGTGTGGGCTCAGAGGTATGGTGCACTTGCTTTGTGTGTATCGAGTCTATGGGTTCCATTCTGAACATGATAGGAAGATACCAGGGGTTACACATTGAATTGTATACCCTAAAGGACTTGTGGAAATTCTAGGCCTCACTGCCTCAAAAAATGGGACCTTATTTGGAACTAAGGTCACTGCTGATTGACCTGCAGAACCTTTGGAAGAAATCACTCCAGCATGGACTTGAAAGCAGGTTTCTGGCCTCTAGAACCATGAAGGAACTAAAATAAATAAATAAATAAATGCCATAGTAGACTCTCTGGTAGTACTTTGTTAACAAGGTCCCGAGAAACAAATCCACCCCATTACCACTTTTAATAGTAAGTGGCCAGGCATCTATGAACCATGCAGGAAATCCTGCCCATTAGCTTATAAATGCAATGCTTTTCAAACATTACAATACTGCGAGAATATCAAATGCTATTACCAAGGCTCTTTGTCGTCTTTTAAGGCAGCAGTGAGTAGCTGAAGCAGAAGCTATCAGAGCCACAAAATCCAAAGTCCTATTGCTTGGATCTTTATATAATATGTTTGCTAATCCTGAGTATATGCTATGAAGACTTTCCTTCAAGGCTGGGATGGTGGAAGACACTTGGAAGTCATTCATAACCTGCTACGTAAATCATGGTAGGCTAGGTTTAGCTGTGGTAACAAACATCTCTCACATCTTAGGGTTTTGCTAGAGTTAAGGTTAGTGTCTTTCTCTTGTGTTATTCATTATGTGCTTAGGAGATACTGCTGATGGTATGGTTGCCATGGACACAGCTTCCATCTCTGCACCCTGGAACCCTTTGGTCAACTTTTTAGATGCAGAAAGAATAAAGCATCATTCAAAGTTTTTTTTTTTCCTGTCTTTGCCTGCAAGCTCTCATACTCATTGGCTACAAATCATGTTTCTTATTATTTTTATAGAGGCTGAAAAAAAACAATAGAACCAATGGACTATTTCTTAATATCTCTGAATCTATCATACTAATATGATAGAGAGTGTATTAATCATTTAAGACTTGCAGTTTAGTAACTTCTAGAAATATATACACATATACACACATTTTCATAATCTATATGTTGAAGGGTCACTGATGAGTGTCACTTATAATGAGATGATTTCTTAGGAATATTAGCCATTCATGAGTATGTGATATTTATAAATGAGGTTACGATTTGTAAACGATATTTTTTTCCTTTGCTATTGCCAAGAAAATACCCTTTGTGACTTACAGAGTATCAAGATTAATAACTCCAATTAAGAAATATAAATCTGCACCACACACCCTGGCAACAAGCTGTAAGCACGCTTAAGCACTGATATTAATCTCTCTCTCTCTCTCTTTTTTAACACATACCTGAGGGGAACCAACTCCCGATGATGCCCAATTTATTTAAACATGTAGAAAGAAATATGTTTTTAGTAGGATTTTATTATTTTACCAAGGAAGGTAGGTTCTTTGTTAGACATCAGCAAATAGATGAAGGAAAATAGAATACTAAATGTTAGAGAGAGAAAAAAAAACAGAATAGAAGAGCTGGCCCTGAACTTATGAGAGCAAGAGGGCTGTCTCAGCCCCTGGCCTGCTGCAGTATTGGGGGGAGCTGGCCCTGCAGGTGTGGGTGCCACTGAGCCAGCCAGGGTCATAGAAGCTCAATAGCCGCCTCTGCCCCTCGCCAGCAGCAGCATCGGATGAGCTAGCTGGGGCAGTGCTGGAGAGCTTGCTCTGGTGGTCTAAATGTCCGAGGTTGACTAGCTCAGATACTACCCTGCCCCAGAGCCAGGACTTTGAGTCATCCCACCCCATCATCTACCCCATCCATGAACTGCTGGAGCTCATAATGGGGCTAGTCCTGCAGATCCAAAGCTTCAGGGCCTTCTTAGCCCAGGGCGACAGCAGGATAGCCTAGAGGAGCCCCATTGAGGATCCAGTATTGACAGTGTAGTAGAAGCCAAATGCCTTGAACCAGACCAGTGATCTGGTCATTGCCATGAACATTTGTAAGCAAAGATGTGTGGACAAAAAGCTATACTGTATGACACACTACAGATTCCATAATTCCTTTTTTTTTTTTTTTGCAGTGGGGGGAGGGGAGGTTGTGAGGGCAGAGGGCAAGCATGAGGGGATGGGGAGATGACTGGGATTGGAGTGCATGATGTGAAATTCACAAAAATCAATGAAAAGATACATATATATATATATATATAACTTTGGCAACCCTAGTGGTTACCCCCTAGTTGGAAAAAATATTGGCTCTGTGGAGTGTTGTTCCATCATCCCAATGTCTTGTAGAAGGAATCATTAAGAAAAGGCAACCAGAGCCCTGGAAGCAAAGAGCCTTGGTCAGGCTGCATAGCTTATGGTGCCTGGGTACCATGACTTATTCTTTCATCAGAGGGGAGATCCATTCAGACTCCATTGCAGCAGGGTAAGGTTTCATTCCGTCACCCTCCTGCTATTACAAACTCTTGAGTCCTCAAAGCCTTCTTCCATATTGATGACTCCACCACCTTGTTGAAAGTTCCTTTGCTTTGAGCATGTCAGCAGGGTACAGCACGAGGGGAGAGCTGTCAGCAGGGGCACACCAGGAGGGGGAGAGACTGCTGCTCTTACAGCACTCCTCCAGATGTCACTTGCCCCTTTTCACTGTGAAATCTCGACAAAATGGATGGGTGGCTCCATGGTCTTTGCCTTCACTTTTAAAAGCAGTTCTCAACCAAGGGGTCCTGACCCATACAGGGGTCGCACATCAGATATCCTGCATATTTGATATTTACATTAGTATTCATAACAGTAGCAAAATTACAGTTATGAAGTAACAACAAAATAATTTTATGGCTGGGGTTCACCACAACATGAGAAACTATTTAAAGGGGGTTGAGAGCATTATGGAGGTTGAGAGCTGCTGACTTACAAGGGTTGTCTTTGCATGTTGCCTGCAACCAAATGTTTCCTTCCAATCACCTTGATGACTTGTCTAAGCCTGAAACCTAATTTGAAGCCTGATTGCTGCTGATTGATTGTTTCTAAACATGCTGGTGCAGCCACGGAAAAAATTAGTGAGAATTAGGGGTTTGATTTTGTTTTGAGAATGGTCAAAACGGCTGGCTTAAAAGTGTAATTATACATACTGTTTTACTTTCAGAAAAACCTCAAAAGCCGGCCATAATAACTTAAGCCATTACGCTATCTAAATATGCTCATTCAGGCAAAATACAAGTGAAGACAATAAAAGAATATTCTGGGGCTGGCAAGATGGCTCAGTGGGTAAGAGCACTGACTGTTCTTCCGAAGGTCCTGAGTTCAAATCCCAACAACCATATGGTGGTTCACACCCACCCGTAATGAGATCTGACACCCTCTTCTGGTGTGTCAGAAGACAGCTACAGTATATAATAATAAGTAAATCTTTGGGCCAGAGTAAGCGGGGTTGACCAGAGAGAGCAGAGGTCCTAAAATTCAATTCCCAACAACCACATGAAGGCTCACAACCATCAGTACAGCTACAGTGTGAACTCATATACATAAAATAAATAAATAAATCTTTAAAAAAGAATATTCTGGAAAATGAAGAAAATCTTTAACACATAGACCCATCTTCTGTGAGGATAACATATAGCTGGCTATTGGATCTACAGACAATCCCTGGGAGTTCATGCTTCTTATTGAAGGAAAACTTTAAAAGAAAACAAAATCAAATTTCCTAGTAAGTCTTGCAATACAGATTTATTTGAGCCACTGAACTCAGGTGACTTTTAAAATTATAAACTTTTATAGAGAAAAAAATAGGTAGGTCTCAGTGGGCAATGCCATTAGTCAGACCTGCGTGGGTTTGACTAATCATATGGAGGAGCATTGTACGAAACTGGCTTCCTAACCCAGATTTCAGTGACATCCACACTGGAACCTACAGGACACTAATTATAACTTATATTCCTACTGTACAGTCTACATACAGAATCTTACTTATTTTATGGTACCCTTCATTTTGCTGGTTAAGAAACAGGTTTCATGTGGTTGGTTGTTCTTTATGGTCACTCAGACACCAAATCATGCTGGAGTCCAACAAACACATTTCAGTGGTTCAAAAGGACAGATGTGTGGGACATGGTTGCCCACGCCTTTAATCCTAGCACTTGGGAGGCAGAGGCAGGCAGATCTACAACTCAAGTCCCGGACAGCCAGGTCTTTGTTACACAGAAAATTGTCTTGAAAACCTCAAACAAACAAACACACAAACCCCATGGAATGTCAGATCAGGAGATGAACTTTTAGCTCAATGGTCAGTTTAGATTCTACTGGCTCAGGAATTATCCTATATCACTACTTGAGGGAGGGAGAGTATATGTAAGACCAATGCTTTCCCAAGGAAATTGCCCTACTCAACTACACCAGGTACAGTGATTTTGTTCTTTAGTAGATTTCATTGGTAAAAGGTGGAGGTAGCTTTGGTTTGGATTGTAAAATTTAAAATCTCAAAGAATTAAATAACTCAATTGATTTTGTATAAGTGAAAGTTTCACTTTAAGTGAGACAAACTTTCATTTTCATGAGTCTTTGATATGTTTCTTATATGAACCTGGTGTACATAAAGATAAATTATTTTTTTCTTCAGTATCAGCATTAGTTATTCCAAGAAAGATGTATAAGTGAAGACAGGAAAGTTATATAGTGCCAGGTGGTGGGGGCACACACGTTTAATCACAGCACTCGAGAAGCAAAGACAGGTGGATTTCCTCTAAGGTTGAGACTGGTCTGGTTCAGGAACAGAGCAAGTTCCAGGACAGCCAGGACTACACAGAGAAACCCTGTCTTGAAAAACCAAAACCAAATCCAAAAAGAAAAAGAAAAGAAAGGAAAAGAAGAAAGAGAAGTTATAGAGTGAAATTATACTGTCATAAACTATTTGTTAGTAATCCAAATACATCACAATCCAAGACTGATATCACTGCGTCTATGATATATGGAAGCAGATTGTCCTTCTGGCTCAACGAACAAGGAGCTCAAGGCCCAATTTACGAAACAATTTATACTGGCTGTATCTTAACTACTCCACTTCTTCTGAGAGGTTTCCCATGACATTCTGAATTTTAGATTGATCGTATATATGCTTTACTTAAAATTTTCTCCAATTCCAGGTGGAAGTTGGTAGATTCAACCTTCTTCCAGCATGTGTTGATCTCCTTCTGCCTATGAGATCCAGGAATACAACAGTAAGTTAAACAGCAGCCCTTACCCTCCAGTCAGCCATGCATTGACAGCTAGGCAAATACGTAACTCAGTAAAATGCATGTATGAAGTGTGGGTATAACCATAACTGTGGCTCTAGACCACTCCTAAAATCAAATATGAATGTTCATTAAAAAAAATCAACAGCTCTCATAGCAATGCAGGCATCCTCTAGATACTTAAGTGAATAAATTAGATTGAAGGTATGAAGTGAAGTCGCTCCAGCTAAATGGGCCATTTACGTGAATAAGCAAGATTCTTTTGGGAGGCAAGTCCTCCTGTATCAAATTGGGAAGCAGCCTTTATTACCAAAGACTACAGCTTGGGATTGTAATGAAGCTTAATAAAGCAGCCAGTTGCAGTGACCTCCATCTCCCATCAGCCTTAGAGACATCCCTAGAATTTACCCCACTGCCCACAGATCCCTTTATCCTGTCATTTCTTTACAGATTGACCAATCTTAGACAGAGTATAAAAGTCATGAGTCATTATGTCTTTTCAGCTTTTGTTCTCCTGAGAAGATACTCATATATATGCAAATTTAATAAAGCTTGTGTGTTCTCTTGATAATTAGCCTTGCATTGACTAAGTTCCTATGTTTCCCAGAAGAACTAAGAGGAACAGGCAGGTAGGAGGGCATATCCCCCCCCCTCCTTACAAATGCCTGATGCTTAAAAAAAAAACTATCAAGTGCAACCACACACTAATGTGAATACAGTTCAGAGCAAACAAAGACTAGTTCTAGGTGACAGATCACAGAGTCAGTTTCTCCTTCATCCTCAGCTAAGCAGAGCGCCTGTGGGATGTTCCAGGCACTAGTGTTCTCTCTCCTACTTCATATGCAGGCTGGGGTCCCATTGTACCGCAGCCCTCATCTTCAGCACAGGATCCGCAGAGAGCTTCATTCTCAAAAGTCGCGTTCATAGTTGAGCAGGCTCTCATGTAGAGCACAGGCACACCCCTCCCTCTGCCGCTCAGTGTACACTTGCGGATGTGAAAGGGCCTTTGAGGTAACAGATACAAAGGATAAAAGGGATGAAGTAAGATACTAATGGTTATGACCAACCAGTTTGCTGACGCTGCATCCTTTTACGAAAAGGCAGACGCCTAAAGTACATTAAGCATTGATTTAGAGAAAGAGGAGAGAGAAAGCGTATTGAAGACGTGCTGTCATGTTTTCAGAATAGCTACCACTGAAAGAAAGCAGGGGAAGGCCATTTTTTCAACTGATCCGACCTAGTGGAAAGAGTCTCACTGCTTCCCCCCCAAAAAAAACCCCGAAGTGCACCTCTTTTAATGAAGTGGGCCAGTGAGGAAGGACTTGCAGCTCAATACAAGAGTCTAAGCTCTGAAAACTCTGCACGGTGTATTCCTTTATGTTCCTTCTCATCTTCAGAACGGGAGAGGGAGAGAAAGCTTCGCAAAGACATGATGGATCGGGCTAAATAACCCCTCTTTCCTCAGCATGATCAGGCTGCCCACGGTCAAAGTGCTCTTTGCCACGCAGAACTGTGCTTGTAAACGTGTTGCAAAGCCTGTGTAAGACTCACTCGAGCACACTGTTCATGTTTGTGTAATAAAAATAAGTGAAAGTTGAAAATATTTTGGAGACCAAGAGTCAGCCCAGTAAATGAAATTTTACCCTGTTTACAAGCTTGCCCAAATTCATTAGGCCTTTGCTGAGATGTTAGTGAATGCTTTAAAAGCACCAGTATGCGAACCGTCTATACTCAGAGTATGTTTCTCAACCAACCAATAAAGCTACCATTTTAATCCTTCTTTGAAAGCAATTTGCTGTTAAGGATAAACTAGAGAGATGAGGGGACAGTTTGGCCTTATGTTCCAGGCTGGGCCAAAAAGCCCATTTCATCAAACGGCCCTAACTAACCTGTAGAACTTCTAAGAAGAGCATTATAAAGAGTATAAATGCCCTCAGATTGCTTCTGGCTGAGTTGGTTTTTACTGTTGTATTTTTTAGATTTGTAAATTGTTTCCTGGGGGATGGTACTAGAGAGGTGTCTCAGTCAGGGTTTCTATTCCTGGACAAACATCATGACCAAGAAGCAAGTTGGGGAGGAAAGGGTTTATTCAGCTTACACTTCCATACTGCTGTTCATCACCAAGGAAGTCAAGACTGGAACTCAAGCAGGTCAGGAAGCAGGAGCTGATGCAGAGGCCATGGAGGGATGTTCTTTACTGGCTTGCTTCCCCTATCTTGCTCAGCTTGCTTTCTTATAGAACCAAGACTACCAGCCCAGGGATGGCACCACCCACAAGGGGCCCTTCCCCCTTGATCACTAATTGAGAAAATGCCTTGCAGCTGGATCTCCTGGAGGCATTTCCCCAACTGAAGGCCCTTTCTCTGTGATAACTCCAGCTGTGTCAAGTTGACACAAAACTAGCCAGTACAAGAGGTCAGACCCAGAGACATCTCCCTCCAGCTCTCTGCCTCCTAAACGGCCAGGTCAGGAGAGGAGAATACAGGTCCCCAGGGGTTCTGCTGAGGAGTCTTGTCTGCTGGTAAGAACATTGTTCACTTCATCTTATATGTGAGTTCTCCCATGGCCCCCTTCAGTACTTACACATCATTTTAGGGTATATTTATTTGGTTTCTTCCTCTGGCTTTGAAGTTTTCCCACTGCTGTACTTCCCTGGAATCTCCACTAAGACTAGACTTTGGGGTATTTATCATATCTATGTTGAGCTTAGGGAAATCTTGGGCTTTCAGGCAAATCTTTGGTCAGAAATATGGTGTTGTCTAGCACTCAAGAGGCCTCACTTCTGGAACTTTCCTTTCGACTTAGGATCCCTTCCATCATTCTCTCTCTCTCTCTCTCTCTCTCTCTCTCTCTCTCTCTTTCTTTCTTTCTTTCTTAAAAGATTTATTTAGCTGGGCCGGTGCCCTGAGCAGATCTTGGGTGCAAACTCCGCAGCTAGTCCCACAACACCCCGAGGAAGCTCCACTCCCAGGCGCTCTAACATGGCCAGGGTCCCAGTATCCCAGGATCCCAGGATCCCAGAATCACAGGATCACAGAGACAGTTCAACTCTGAGGAGTTCTGACAGAGCCAGGATCACCAGAAGGGCAGGCTCCAGTCAGATATAGCCAGGGTAGGTAGCACTAGAGATAATCAGATGGCGGGAGGCAAGCATAAGAACATAAGCAACAGAAACCAAGGTTACTTGGAAGCATCAGAATCCAATTCTCCCACCATAGCAAGTCCTGAATACACCATCACACTAGAAAAGCAAGATTCAGATCTAAAATCACTTCTCCTGATGATGATAGAGGACTTTAAGAAGGACATAAATAACTCCCTTAAAGAAATACAGGTGATTCACAATAGTCACAAATAATATAAAATACCTTGGTGTGACTCTAACTAAGGAAGTGAAAGATCTGTATAATAAGAACTTCAAATCCCTAAAGAAAGAAATTGAAGAAGATCTCAGAAGATGGAAAGATCTCCCATGCTCATGGATTGGCAGGACTAACAGTCAAAA
>NC_034605.1:44851997-44905944 GCF_900095145.1 Mus pahari | reverse complement strand
ATAGAGAACTTTCGGGATAGCATTTGTAATGTAAGTAAAGAAAATAATAATAATAAAAAATACTTATTAAAAAATAAAAAGAAAAAAGAAATACAGGTGAACATGGGTAAACAGGTAGAAGCCCTTAAAGAGAAAACACAAAAAGCCCTTAAAGAATTACAGGAAAACACAATCGAACAGTCAAAGGAAATGAACAAAACCATCCAGGATCTGAAAATGGAAATTGAAACAATAAATAAATCACAAAGGGAGACAATCCTGGAGTTAGAAAACCTAGGAAGAGATCAGGAGTCATAGATGCAAGCATCACCAACAGGATATAAGAGCTAGAAGAGAGAATCTCAGGGGCAGGAGATACCATAGAAAACATTGACACAACAGTGAAAAAAAATGCAAAATGCAAAAAGCTCCTAGCCCAAAACATCCCAGAAATCCAGGACAGGATGAGAAGACCAAACCTAAGGATAATAGGTATAGAAGAGAGCGAAGATTCCCAACTTAAAGGGCCAGTAATGTCTTCAACAAAATTATAGCAGAAAACTTCCCTAACGTAAAGAAAGAGATGCCCATGACCATACAAGAAGCCTACAGAACTCTAAATAGATTGGACCAGAAAAGAAATTCCTCCTATCACATAATAATCCAAACACCAAATGCACTAAACAAAGAAAGAATTTTAAAAGCAGTAAAGGAAAAAGGTTAAGTAATATTTAAAGGCAGGCCTATCAGAATTACACCAGACTTTTCACCAGAGACTATGAAAGCTAGAAGATCCTGGGCAGATGTCATANAGACCCTAAGAGAACACAAATGCCATCCCAGGCTACTATACCCAGCAAAGTTCTCAATTACCACAGATGGAGAAAACAAGATATTTCATGACAAAGCCAAATTTACACAATATCTTTCCACAAATCCAACCCTACAAAGGATAATGGATAGAAAACACCAACACAAAGAGTGAAGCTACACCCTAGAAGAAGCAAGAAAGTAATCTTTCAACAAACCCACAGAAACATTATTCCACCTCTAACAACAAAAATAACAATCACTTTTCCTTAATATTTCTTAATATGAAAATTAATATTACCAACATATCCTAATCCATTGAAATTAAAAAATATAAGGAATTAGAAATTTGTTGGTTATCATCCCATGGTCTCTCTAATTTGGTAATGGGAGAAATAGGTCCAATATTGTACAATCTATATACACTTTGTGCTTGTTTGTACATGACAGGGTCTTGCTGTGTGCCACATAATGGTCTTGAAATCATGCTTCTCCTATCTCAGCCTCTCTATTAGAACGATTGTTTATTTGATGTTTTTACACTATGCTATGGTTTTCAGAACAGCTTACATAGTTCAAGATTATTTATATAGCCAAAAGAAATGTAGACAATTGATTTGGGAGGTGGCTTGTAAGAGAACAAGAAAGAGTGCGACCGAATGCTTTGCTTCATATTTATAATTATTGTATCAATTTTGAAGAAGTTACTCTTTTTCTAAGATGAGTGCTTTTCCAAATCATCACAGCCAATGAACCAGAATCTTACTTTCACCAAATGTCTGTGCCACCCTCCAAGCAGAATCATTGTTCATGAAACAGTTGTTGAATGATTTCATGAATGGATCATCTTAATACACACGCCATTTCTTAAATGAATGTAACCTGTTCCCTGTGAGCTGAGAATGATGACAATCACTTAAGTCAAATAGCTATGACCATTGTAGCCTAAAACCCATTCCTTGGTGCAGCAGAACTGTCAAATCTTAGCTTATCTACTATGGAGATAAAATCCTTCTGTAATGTGAGGGACACTCAAGTATAGCCTCATTACAATGAACTACAATGTCTAAAAATTGTTCTTATTTTGGGTTTGTACTACAGTAAGAGCCAAGATTTTAAGCTCTACTAAAAACAAAACAAGCCAGCCAACCAACAAAAAGACTTTATCTATTTATGCTCATTTAATAACATGTCCAACATTTTTATGATTGGCATAAAAATATATATTGTGTTGAATATAATAATAAAAAATTTAAAAATAGATATATTTATTATTACATGTAAGTAGACTGTAGCTGTCTTTAGACACACCAGAAGAGGGTGTCAGATCTCATTACAGGTGGTTGTGAGCCACTATGTGGTTGCTGGGATTTAAACTCAGGACCTTCAGAAGAGCAGTCAGTGCTCTTAGCCGCTGAGCCATCTCACCAGCCCCTCCTTCCATTTCTTATCCTTCTCTGTCACTGTCCCCATTAAAAGACTCTTCCCCAAGGCTCTCTAGCTCCAGAGCACACCCCTTTGTTCAGGGTTTTGTTTAGTGGGGCTCCCTCTTGACCTTGTTTCCCAGTAGGTAAGAGTTGCTGTGTTGGCCCTGGCTTTTCCTGTAATTCTATGTGTAGGCTGTGGCCTCCTAGAGACATTGTTCTTTCTTCAAGAATCCTGAAGAACCTGTTTGCTTAAATCTCCCTGTTGTGGACCCTTTGGGTCAAAGGTGGGGTCTGGGAATCTCTCTACATTTAGAATGCATCACAGATAATTCTTTTGCAATCAGAAATCAGATTTGTCTTTTGAAATAACTGCATTTTATTCCATTAGGTATGATCACCATTAGATAGGCAGAGGGTGACAGTGGGACCTCTGTGGGAGGCTTGCTAACACTGAGGAGGTTTAGGACACAGGGAGAACCTTTTCCAAGAGGCCCAAGGATCCTCAATTCTGTACCATCCTGCCTCTGAGGGAGCTGGAGGGGAAGCCGAAGGTAACCTCTGACAGAAGCAAACCCAGGCGAAGTGAACTGATATCCAGTCTACAAGCCTCTACAGGAATATTCCCCTCTGAGGCATCCACTATGGTTTTTTTTTTTTTTACAACACTGTTTAGAAAAAAAAAAGTATCTGTATTTGAAAATATCTCAAGCTGACCCAGCCATTTGTGTAGTTAAACCATCTTCTAAGGTCTGAATCTCAGGAAATCTTTAGACTTAAAAAAAAGATGAACCACCCAAAGACAAGTTAGGCTGCATCTATCAATATTTACTATGTGCTAAAAATTAAACCGGAGACATGTTTTCAATAGGTATTGAGTTCATTTATAGCACTAATAAACCACTGGGCTAGGATTAGTAATGTGTTTTCATAAAAAAATGATTAATGTCCAAAACCAAAATAGTGAGGGAGAAGAAAGGCATCTCTTTACATTCCACAGTCCCCTGTAATGTCTGGCTGGAGAGAGGAGGGCTCTGTTCTCTTGTGTTTCTATATCCAGTAGTTCAGTTGGTTAATTATGCTTTGGGAAATAGCATTAGACACTGAGAAACAATGCTATTAACAAAAGCACATAAAATCTTGGCATTATTATTGAACAGCATTGACTATGAGAAGGTCATGGGGTCCTAAACATGCCAAGCTCGGGGAAGTACTAGGCCCTATACCCTCACTTCCTCTGTTGTTTTATGGGTCTCACAAGGACAGGGTGTTATAGCAAGAAATATCTATTCCTATAAACACATCTTACCAACAAAATTTCTTAATACTTTTTTATGAGCGTTCTATAAAACATATGTTAAAGCTGCATAGGGAGAATCATCTTCTTTTGCTAATATCTATGTGTTAAATAATCTTCATAAGCTGAATTTAATCTTATAGTTTTTCTTAAAAGGATAAGCTTTTATATAAAAAAAATAGCTTCAGCCCCTCAGAATAAGATAAGGACTTTGGGGCTTGGTACAGATGATGGTAGAAAAATGAGGGGTACACTATCTTAGGACACTGGTTACTGCTGGAATGGGCAGTTCTCATGAACTGTCAGAGTCAGGGGGCAAGGAGCTAGAGGAGAGCTGCCAGACTTCTCTTGTGAAATAAATGTCAAATGAAAATGGGCATTCCTTACATAGAGTCTGATAAAAATTACTAAAATGATGGGTCTGGAGAGATGGCTCAGGTGTTGGAATGTTTACTGCAGAAGGATGGCAAATTCCCAGCGCCGATGTTACAAACATGGGCAGAGTGCTACACCTCCTGTGCACTGTGGGAGGGTGGAGACAGGATGACTGCAGGGTTTGCTGGCCATGAGGCTCCTTCCAGGTTCAGTGAGAGAGACCATCAAGGGAATAAGGCCCAGAGTCATAAGCCAGGACAGCCGATATCTGCTCCACATACACGCCATCCACGGTCACACATTCGTACCCATATAAAGGATGACATGATTCCAGTGCATACCCGCGACCCCAGCTGAATCAGGGTGGCACATCTGAGATCTGCTTGGGCTCAGATATGTTTGTCACTGATTATATGAGTAATGGAAAGACTATGAAAGATGGTCGTGTGTGTGTGTGTGTGTGTGTGTGTGTGTGTGTGTGTGTGTGTGTGTGTACAAGTGTATGCACATGTGCAGATGTGTATTTATATTGGACAGTAATGTAGTCTCGTAGTGTTGTGACATAAATGGTATAAACAATGATTCCAGCGAAAAAATAGCTTATTTTATTTTTTTATAAAAATCACTACAACTAATTAGTAACATGCAGATTACCACGAAATGGCAAACATTTACTCCGCTTTCTCTAAAGAGTCAACTTCGGGTTCTTGGGTATACAGCACTCTGTAGTAATGATCTTTCCAATTCTCTAAGTCGGGTTAGTTTATGGTCTGCCATCTGGATTAGTAGGGATTTGCAGTATGAGAATATGTCAGTGTGTCCTCTAGTCTGAGGGCTTTGTATTGTGCTTGTTGACCCTGTGGTCAACATAAAGGGCAAACACATCTTCATCACGAAGGTACCAGTGAAAGTAGCCAGGCACTAAATCAGATGACCGCTCTCTGGTAGCGCCACAGCTGTGTTCATTGTATGTGGGTTACTTGTGAAAATGAGTCCGCGAGGCTGGAGAGATGGCTCAGGCGTTAGAAGCACTGGCTGCTCTTGTGGAAGATCCATATTTGGTTCCCAACACTTGCATGGCAGCTCACCATGATCTGTAACTTCAACCTCAGGGTGTCCAATGTCTTTTCTGGCCTTGCATGTACCAGGTATACACATGGTATACAGACACACATTCAGACAAAACAGTCATACACATAGAATTAATAATAATAATAAAATTAAAAGTTTATTTTGCAATGAGAAACAGTGAGAATATATATATATATATATATATATATATATATATATATATATATATATATATATGCTTTGAAGAGCTATGCGGATCTTTTCCTCAGCCACTGTAATTCTGACCATTCATATTGCTACAGCTAATGATCATATTTATCCATTTTGACTTTTAAAGCTTAAGGTGCAAAAGAAACTCCTTGGATCTAAGCAATTTTATTTCTAGACACAAAACCTTTCAAATACTATTTTAATCACACTGTCTCAGTTAGGGTTTCTTTTGCTGTGAAGAGAGACACCATGACCATGGCAACTCTTATAAAGGGAAACTAATTGGGACTGGCTTACCGATCCAAGGGTTTAATCCATTATTGTCACAGTGAGAAACACGGCGGCACACAGGCAAACATGGTGCTGGAGAGGTAGCTGAGAGTTCTACATATAAATCAGAAGGCAGAAGAAAGAAAGTGACACTGGGGGGAGGTGTGGGGGGCTGGAGAGATGGCTCAGTGGGTATAACATCTCACAGTGCTGTTTCTATGAAAACAGAATGCCCAAACTCTTCACTAAGAACACTGTCCTTGGAACTTTCTAGGGTACAGAGAACTACCTCAGTTAAGACACTCCTCTCCTAGAGACAGAATCATGTTCTGACTGGCCGGGGCTAGTGTCTGACCACCACTTAGCCGCACCTAGCCGGTTCTTATCCATTGACAGTTAGTCATGGCCTTGGAGCGAGTCTTCAGTGGCTGTGCCAGTTTCTTCTGGAAACCTCATGTGCTTCTTCACTCTCACACTGTCTAATATCTGCTTGTACACTTGACAGATCCCAGCTGTGCCTTTGTTGATTTGACCACTAGCCATAGCCTAACTCTGCTTTAGTATCCTATTGCCTCGGTGTGTGTGAGTGTGTTTATATGTGTGTGTTTGTGTATATGTGTGCATGTATGTTCCCGTGTGCTTGTGTGTGTTTATATGTATGTGTACATTCCCATGTGTTCTGATGTGTTTATGTGTGTGTATGTTTGTGTATGTGTATGTTATATGTGTGTTTCTGTTCTTGTGTGTTTGTGTGTGTTTATATGTGCATGTATTTTTGTGTATGTGTGTGTTATATGTGTATGTTCCCATGTATTTGTATGTGTTATATGGATATGTTCTTGTGTATTTGTGTGTGTTTATATGTGTGTGTATGTTTGTGTGTGTTTTATATGTGTATGTTCCCATGTATTTGTGTGTGTTATATGTGTATGTTCTCATGTTTGTGTGTGTTTATATGTGTGTGTATGTTTGTGTATGTGTGTGTTATATGTGGGTTTATGTTCCCATGTGTATGTGTATTGTATGCATATTCATATCTATATAGTATAGTATACTTCCATCCCACTC
Organism: Mus pahari; assembly: GCF_900095145.1. Lineage (NCBI taxonomy): Eukaryota > Metazoa > Chordata > Mammalia > Rodentia > Muridae > Mus > Mus pahari. Next base: position 44,899,440 of record NC_034605.1, on the reverse strand, counting down.
ATCATGTTCCTACAACCCCAGTCCCCTCTGTTTTCATGCCTTGCTTTTGTTTGCGTTCTTTACTAGGTTTGTTTAGAGTTGCTTTCATGGACGGGGAATATTTACTTGAACAAGGGTCACTCACCAGTGACTACACCACTGATGAATGTAACTCCCTATACCATGGCAGCTATAGTACCACTAACTGCTCTTCAGGTAGTGTCGCAACCCTGTGAGTCTCTCTCCCATTCATGATAGAATGTTTAAGGGCACAGTATCGAACAGGTAAACACCAGTTCTAAGAGTCTGTGGGCACAGTAGCTATGTTACCTTGAACAGGCAACTTCCCACTCTACCCTCACCCCCATCTTCCAACTCTCACACTCTTTCTATCCCCTCTTTTACACTCTTCCCTGGACTTTGGAGGGGTGTGATATAGATGCCCCATTTGGGACTATGAACTCTACAGTCACCCATTCTCAGCACTTTTGACCAGTCATTGAGTCTTTGCATTAATCTCATCCATAGCAAGAAGCGTCTCTGACCAAGGCTGAGAAAGGCTCTAACCTATGGATATAAGGATAAACATTTGAGGGAGTTGGACAGTGTGGCCATTTAGCAGAACATCAGTAACAGGATTCCTGCTGAGGCCTGGGAAGATTAGCCAATATTAAGGATGAATGAAAAACACTACAGAAGCCTGCTATTTTTGTAAGCTAATTTAAAAGATAGCTTAAGGGCTCAGTGAGATGACTCAGTGGTGAGATGGCTCAGTGGGTAGAGGCATTTGTTGCCAAGCCTGATGACCCAAGTTTTCCCTGGAACTCACATGGTGGAAGAAGAGTATATTCTCCTTCAGGCTCTCCTTTGCTCTCCGCACTTATGTGTGGTCCATACCTACACAAACCCACACAAATCAATCAACTGGTAATCAATCAATCAATCAATGTATATTTGAAGTCATTAAAGGATCTCATTCTAAAAATTAATTTAATAAGGGAAATTAGTCTGAACACAAATACCTTACATATGTAGATATTGCTACCCACAGAAATCATAGGCTATTTAATAATAATCCCAGCCTAGGTGCAGAATACCACTCTATGAGTTGTTGCTCATGAAGGCTCCAGAGGCTCCCTAAATAATGCTGGCCACCTACCACTGCTATTTTACATTGCTCACCAAATCTATATGATTATTGAACACACCAGACACTCTGGTTGTAGGACATCAAGAAATAAAGCTGAAACTGATCATGAGTTTTCTCCTTGCTGTCAAGTTTCCACAGTGCCAGAAGGCACTAGCAGGTCATTGGAGTAGAATAGTCATCGAGCACCTGACATCGTGTCTTGCCCAGCATGATGGACTGTGTCCTGTCTGGCTGTAAGCCAAAATAAACTCTTCAGTCGTTACATGGTATTTGATAGGTATTTTTTTCCCCCAGCAATAAGTAATTAATACTCACTTTGAGTGGGATTAGGGGAAGGGTGGTTATACTGTTGGGCTGGGGACACAGAGTCGCGTGGTATGGAAAACCACGGGTTCTTTAACTGCAGGTGGTTTGGTGCAGCTGGTCGCAGAGGAAGAAAGAATGAACTTTCAACAGAAAGTTGGAAGTGTGTTGGAAGGTGAGGTGATTTGAATAGATATGGCCCCCAAAGATTTAAGTGTTTGAATGTTTGAGCCACAGGGGTTGGCACTAATAGGAGATGTGGCCCTATTGGATGGGTGTGACCTTATTGGAGTGGGTGTGGCTTTGTTGGAGGAAGTGTACCACTGTGGAGGCGACTTTTGAGGTCATACATGCTCAAGCTCCGCCAAGTGTGGCACACAGTCTCCTTCTGCTGCCTTCAGATCAAGATGTAGAACTCTCAGCTCCTTCTCTAGCACCATATGTGCCTGCAAGCTGCAGTGTTTCCTGGAATGATGATAATGGACAAAACCTGGAACCTGGAAGCCAGCCCTAATTAGATGTTATCCTTTATGAGAGTTGCCATGGTCGTGGTGTCTCTTCACAGCAATAAAACTCAAACTAAGACACCAGAGGTGGTGGCTAGGGTGGGCCAGAGTTTGGGAATTCTAGGTTAGGAGCACTGTAGAGTGTTTATGTGGCAAGATAGGGCATCAGAGAAGAAGAAACTGGAGGAGGGTAAGGGAGGTGAGAATCGTCATCATTTCCTTGTATTTGCCAATCTTTGTGGTGAAATAACAGTCTTGGGAGGAGGCAGCTGGTATCTTCACACAAAGTCTGAAAAGGAATGATAAAATCAAATCACAAGCTCATACATTAGCAGAGGAGTACTATTTTCAGAAGTTGAAATTTAAAATATTCTTTTGCACGTATATGTATGGTACATGTGTGTTTATGTGTGTATGTATATATGTGTGTATGTGTTTATGTGTGTGTGTGTATATGTGCATGTGTGTATATGTGTGTATGTGTTTGTGCATGTATGTGTTTATGCATGTGTATATATGTGTGTGCATGCATGTGTATGTGTGTATGTGTTTCTGTATATGTATGTGTGTATATGTATATAGGTATGTGTGTGTATACATATATACACCACTTCTGAACACTCATATGCACACACAAATGTATTGCAATATGGTATCTATAATAATTTAGAGGGAATAAGACAAGCAAATGGCTGCATACATTATGTTATTAAGAAATCAGTATATCCAGAATAGTGAACTATTTTATTCAGTTACAATTGTGAATCAATTAATAAATTGCATAACTTACTTCCATTCATTTCTCACAAATTACTAAGTAGATTTCAGTTTTTTGAAAGCACATCCACTTCTTTCTGTCTATTCTGCCCGACATTCTGCTCATCTGCTATTTACTGGCATTATTCATCTCAGATTACTTTTACAATCATTTTTGTTTTCCAGCATGGTACATTTTAAGTCAGTTCCTAGCACTATTAGGAAGAGATTCACAAAGCCAAAGCTACTTACACCATAATAATGTAAAATCTATGTGACAGTGCTCAAGACAATAAAAGAGAATAAACCTATAGCTTTAAATTGAAAATTAGAAATAACAAAAGTTTCAGTAGATCCTTCATGGGATATTTGAACCATGCCCACATTTGATCCACAAAATTTTATATAAAATTTTATTGCTGGCTAAGACAGGATAATTTTGACTAATTTGTCTGATTCGACACTCCTTCTATTCCATACACACTTGCTCAGAAATGAAAGCTCATGTAACTGAGGCTGACCTTGCTATAAACACGCATCACCACAGCAAGGCTAATTTTTCAGATGTTCTACTAGTCACTATTCTGATGAAGTTGGCCGTGGTTTTAGGGTAATTATGGGTAACATTTAAGAATATACTGAATATGAGCTCACATCGTTGATGGTTACCTGCATGATACATGCACATATGTACACATGGCTTTGTATGCCTGAAGTCAAAACTAAATGGTGCCATAGTGTTCTTGTGTGAGTGCTTCTCAAAGAAGACAGGGGCTATTGGTGAAAATCACAGTGCCGGTCATGGGGTAACTCTCTAGCAGTTACTAGTCAGGGAGGGTCCAGAGGACTCCAAATCAACACAGGCTGTTGCCGTTGCTTGTGGTTGTGCACCATAACTAGATAATAGACCCTATTGCCAGACACACTATACACTTGGTTGCAGAACATAGAAAATTCACTCTCAGTCTCACCAGGAAACTCTTCTTGCTGCAGAGGATCTTTATATGCTCCTGAAGATGCTATGTAGACCACTGAGTGAGAAAAGACAACAGTCTTACTAAGTGCTCGACCCTGGAATCTTACCACCAACCTGCCAGGCAAGACTTACTAGTACACTAGAGGTGTGGACATTATGGGGAAACCAAGTGGTTTCTGGATGACTTGAGGCTGCTGCATACAAAGGGGCCTGGTACTGTACACCAGATCAAAAGCCCATAGCTTGGGATAGCACAGGCCCTGGGAGAGGGGAGAACTACTATTACTATTCTGATACATGGTCATGTCAAACTGCCTGCTAGATCTTCCTAGATCCCCTAGATCTGGGCTGCTCTCAACTTTGGTGAGAGAAATTTCTTTTTGCACTGGGCAGAGAGGACTGTGGGAACTCATAATTAGAAACACTGCTGAACCAGTACTCTATCCTAAAGAGACATCTTTATCAACCCCTCAATATACTTTGTGGACAAGGTGGTAGAAAGATTCTAAGAGATGAAACATGGAGGGGAACCAGGTAAAATGCTATCTTCTGAACAAGATGTGGCTGGTGCATCCATGAACTCACATCATTGATGATTACCTGTACAAGAACAAGCTAGGTAGAATTTCAGCATGGATGAAGGTGGGGCAGAGTAGGGGGTGGTTCAAAGGCCCCACCTCTAGCCAAGAAGCTGTTAACCGTTTGGTAGTAGCTGGGGAAGGAAGAGTCATTTTTCTTTGTGGGGTGTGGCCACTCAGGGACTCACAGATGCTGTGAGTATGTTTAAAAACACATGAACTTGTTCAGGGGATGTTGGGGGGGGGTCTAGGTGGGGAGTTGGAGGAGGAAAATTGGGGTAGATGTGATCACAATGTATTGCATAAATCTTTACAATTCTCAAAGAACAAATGGAAACATTTGTTATTCCTCTTGTTTCTCCTTTCAGAACTACATAGTACCACGCAGAAAACAAAGTAACCTATGTAATTAACTATGTAATTGGCTCTCTAAAAGGTCTCATCTGAGAAGTGTTTGTACATTTTTATAAACATTTATTTCTAGATGAAATCAAAGACCTAAAATTCAACCCCCACAAAGCAAAAAAATTTTTAAAGAGAGAGAGAGAGAACTAAAGAGATGGAGTTACAAAACTATCCAGTGGTGTCATTTGAAAGATTGCCATCAAGACCGTGTGAAACCAAGGAAATAAACAGAAAAATCTTGGATGATGTCAAAATCCCAGCAGACCTGACTTGGCAGCAATGCCTCCAAGGCACAGCCGAGAGACATGTCATGTGCTGGAATTTCCGAAGCTGCAGAGTCAGATGGCATTTGTAAGTCCAAGTCTGAGAGGATTCCAGGATGCACTGTGATTCCTTTGTCGCTGTACAGAAATTTCAAAGTCGTACAGAATTTAATAGTCCCAATTCCCCCTCCTACTCACAGTGCACAAATGCCACTAGATTTAGTAAATAAAATTGCCCAAGTTGTTTTAACTTGAAATATCCTAGCCAGACTGTTATTTTCATAATGTTTGGGGTGATGATTTCAGCAGCGTTTCACACATTACTGATTTGCTGGTGATGGTCATGTTTGGGGACCTGTTGACTTTTTTGCTCACTTATTTATTGGATTGTTTGCTTGTGTGTTCAGTATCTTTAGTTCTTTATGTGGTCTAAATATTAATGCTACTTATGAAGAGGAAAGAGACTAATGGGAGGGGAAGGAGGTGAGAGGCTCGGGGAAGGGTGAGTGTCATCACAGTACAGAATATGCCTAGCTGAGAATCTCACAAAAGAACTCCTCAGTTGTTCCTGGCTTTGTTTCTGTCTTTTGTTTGTTTGTTTGTTTCTTGCTTGGGCTTTTGTATGTATCAATTTTCCAAACAGGGTTTTTCTGTAGAGCCTTTGCTCATTTTGAACTCATGGCAATCTCCTGCCCCAGCTCCTCAAATGTTGTCATTATAACTATGCAATGCTATGCCCATCACTTTGTAAAATGAATATATGCTAATAATTTCTTTTTTAAGTTTCAGTTAAATGTGATTTTCAGGTAAACCACACATCATTTCCCCAAGATAAGATCCAAATTAGACTTAAAATACCATTTTAACCGATTACTGCCTTCTAATCATCTTAAAGTATAAAAAGAAAAAGAAAGGAGGGGAGGAAGGAAGGGAGGGAGGGAGGGAGAGAGAGAGAGAGAGAGAGAGAGAGAAAGAAATTAAGTCAAACCATAGCAAACTAAGATAGATAAGTAGGTCTAACATATTTGGAACTTAGGTTAAAATGTATTTATGCTTACCATCTGAAATCCCAACTTAACTAGAAACCAGTGCCTTCCTCCAGTAACTTCCAACAAATTATAAAACGTGTAGCGTCTAGAAAGCCCACATCTTCCAGATTGTTTCTTTGTGCAAGAAAGACTCTGCGAGAAACTCAAGGCATCGAGAGAAGGGTTATTCTAAAATTGGAGGAACTCTAGTCTAGGCACACTAGCACCGTTTGGATAAGGGACACAGGGACTGTCGTTTACCTGACTGTCAGCTAAGGCTAGAACTCATTTGCCTGAGACCCAGGATCACAGCAAGGCTGAGTGCCCAGTGTGCTTCTGCGTTCACCTGGGCCATCCTTGGCCGCTGACAACAGACTTGTTCCTACACTTGCTGTTGGAACCTTAGGCAGGTGCTTCCTCCAGGCCCAAAGCCAGGAAGCTGAGTTAGCAGGCTGTCCTCAGCCCAGCCCAGCCCTGCTCTCTGCTCTCTCTCTCCCGCCATAGTCCCTGGGCCCACTGGGTTCATCCGATTGTCACTGGCAGAACTTGGCCTCTTCTTCCTTTTTTTCCTCCGCCCAAACCGGAATCCAAGCTCTCAGCAGACCCACTGCCCTCAAAAAAGAGATGGGACACTGGGGTCCAGAAGCTGTTCCCAAGACACAGTCTCTTTGGCCATCTTAGCACTTGGAACTTCAATGTACCATCTATGGTTTTCTGTCCCCCAAAGCCTTCGAATGTGTCAAGACAGATTTACATTTAATTTCACAACATGGGGCACAAAGAACTCACGATGCCCCATTTGGGGCACACAGGTTAAAAACATAGGAGTGCTACCAGATGTCGTGTGAACACATTGCCACCATGTATTCCAGACCACTGCCCAGAGATAGGAATGTATTTTTTTTTTCTTTTTTTTTTTTCTTCGAGACAGGGTTTCTCTGTATAGCCCTGGCTGCCTGGCTGTCCTGGAACTCACTCTGTAGGCCAGGCTGGCCTCGAACTCAGAAATCCGCCTGCCTCTGCCTCCCAAGTGCTGGGATTAAAGGCATGTGCCACCACGCCCGGCAGGAATGTATTTAAATATACCATCCTCATTTATAGAGGTGAGGGAGCAGTTAGCGTACCTCGCACATGCTCCGAGTTGCTTTTGAAATAAGGGACGATATATATGTAACCATGGGAGTTCTCAAATGGGGGCCTTCAAGAATCAACCATGGTGCCTGAGAAATTTCTGTTTACCTCTCAAAGAACACGACGCTACGTGTACCCTAGTGCCTGCACAGACTGCTAATGCTAATGACAGACACGGGCAGTCAGGGAGTGCTAGGCATGCCTCGGGCACCACACTGGAGAGCGCAGATACTGTTTATTTGGTGAATCTATGGGAAAGACAGCATCTCAATAAAGTGGTAGGAGGTTGTGGAGCCTCCAGTGCAGGAAGTAGGAAGTGAGCTCCTCCTTTGCTGACTCCCAAGAGGAGCCCATCACCCTTGTAGGCAGACTTAGCATGTGGGATGCTTGCAGCATCTGCCCAGAGTCTTCTCTATGCACACCTGTTCTCTTCGTCCGCTCAGTAGGTAACTTTTCTGTGGCTGATCGAGAGACTTTCTTCTTTGGGTGGGGGGCAGAGAAGGGGGTTCATACATGCAAGGCAAGTCTCTACCGCTGACCTGTACCATAATACGCTTTTAACTTTTAAAAGAGTAATTAATCCACTAACTATATTCATATTGAGATTACTTGTGCTTATTTTATTTACTAACATAAACTTTTTTTTTTTTTTTTGAGACAGTGTCTCATTATCCTGCCCAGTTTGGCTTTGAGCTCCCATGGTAGCCCAAAGTAGCCTTGAACTTGCAATCTATGGCCTCAGTCTGTCAATCAACTGGAATTACAGGCATGTGTGGCCAGGCCAAGCTGAGGGCCTTTATTCTCAAATGACTTTGGAGGACTGTGAGGAAAGACTTCCCCAAAGCCTGGGCAGGACAGGCATTTGGATTCATGTCTCAAAAGGTATGTGGAGGCCTAGGTGTGCATGAGGGAGCCTGAGGCAGGAGGATTGTGTTTTCAAGGCTAGCCTGAGCTACACAATGAGTCCTTGTCTCTAAAACCAAACCAAAACAAATAAAAAAGTCTAAAACCCATAAAAACCTAATCCCCACTTCTCCCAGGAAAGCACATGGGATTTCCTCAGCTGTCTTCTCCCAGAATTTTCTTCAAACAAAAAAAGATGGTCACAGAAGTGAACAAGTGGGCCTTAGAAGTGCAGAGCCTTAAACGAACTAACCAACAAGCATATAAGCATCCCAGCTTATGGCTAGTGCAGCGCACAGAAGCAACCATCCAGGTGACAGGAAACAGCTCATCAGCTGTGACTTGGCTCGGCTCATCCAAACAGTGATCCAGACTCGAGGAAGCTTTGGACAGAGGTCAAGAGCCCTTGGGCTTCGTATTTGTCCCTCCTCCCTTCTCCCTTTCCCCCTCTTTTCTCCTCCCCCTTCCTCTTCTCCCCCCCCCCAAGTATTCCCCCCCCCCAAACCTCATCCCAGATCTTAGGCTTCCCTAACAGATACCCACGGCCTGCTTTGTGTGATTTTTAGAAGACCCGATCTACTTGAGTGAGCTCTTTACTTTAGGGGGGGAAAATCAGGTTTCAAACCTCTTCTGTGTTTAGGGAATTCTGTTTGTTTGTTTGTTTTTTGAGACAGGGTTTCTCTGTATGGCCCTGACTGTTCTGGAACTCACTCTTTAGACCAGGCTGGCCTCAAACTCACCTGCCTCTACCTCCCAAGTGCTGGGACCAAAGGTGTGTGCTACCACTGCCTGGCTGGGAATTCTTAGGTTAAAACCCCCTGACTTAGCAACCGCTGTGCGAGTGGAAAGCTATTGTGAATCTAACATGGTCAAATGAGGATTGCTCAGAACAAAAAAATAAAAACCCAAACTGTTCCTGGGTCACAGAATCACATGTGTTGCTGTCACAAGCCAGCTTTTAATTATGTGCTTTTGATTACCAGGGCAACAAGGGGAGAAACTGGGTCCTCTGGGTGACTTCATCACCACCAACAGAAAAACAAAGAAGACCTCAGGCACGCCTCCTCAGACAGCAGTGCGCTTGCTGCAGAAGGCACATTCACAGGAGGGTTTCTGATCATGGCTGGGTGCTAGCTGCTGCCATATTGGCTGTGGCCTCTTTGCAGATTGTGAACTGCTTGGGAGAAGAGATTATGCTTTTCTTTAGAATGCTGTTCTCTCTCGACACACATACAAACACACAGAGAACACACACACACACACACACACAGCCTAAAAATAATAAGGGAAAGGCAAGATCAGGCATCATTCAGCCCTTCCTCATGTGCTGCATGGAGGGTTAATCTGGGGCCTTTGTAGGACACTGAAATCCATATTAATGCTCAATTTCTTATTAAAATTGGCATATTATTCGCCTAGCATCTCAACGCCTTCTTCAACATACTTTAATTCACTCACTGATTGATTGATATCCATAGATGATCTTGCTGAGTGGCTCTCACTGGCCTGGAACTCACTGTACAGTCCAGGTTAGCTTCAGACTCATGACTGCCCTCCCATCGCAACATCCCGAGTGCCGGTTCTACTGGTGGGCACCAGAACATCCAGCCATCATAAACTTTAAAGCACGCCAGAGTGACTTAGAATAGTTAATACAGTAGAAATGTCTGTAACTCGTGGTTACATTGCATTTTAAGGGGATAATGATACTCTTCAGGAAGTTTTTTTTTTTTAAGTGTTATGAACATAGCTACGGTAGACAGTGCTTTTTGCTGAGTATTTATAATCGTTTTTTGATTGACTTCATGGTGCAATGTAGCAGAAATGGGTATGAGTGTCTATCTGCCTGCCTGTCTGTCTGTCTGTCTGTCTGTCTCTCTCTCTCTCTCTCTCCCTCTCTCCCTCTCTCCCTCTCTCCCTCCCTATGTGTGTTTATATGTCCTGTGTGTGTGTGTGTGTGTGTGTGTGTGTGTGTCCTTGCATGCATGCGCATAAGAGTGCATGCATAAATTCCACCCCACAAGTTAAGTCCCCTCTCGGGTGTCCTTCCGATCAGCACTCTCCTCTCAACTGCTCCTACTTCTTGGACATTTGCTCTGTCTTTGCCAAGAGTCTCATCCATTCTACCATCCTCCCCTGAGTTCACTGGGCATTGTTCATATGTGCCCTCTTTGGCCAAGTAAAAAGTTGTAATCCAACCCTTATGGAGGAGTTTATTAACTAGAGTGGAAGGCCACTAGTGTATAAGTATGCCTATAATAACAAAAAGCATTGTTCTTGGGCACAAGTTATTAAGTTGTCTGCTATTGAAATTTGAACATAACGTTAAATATTGCATATTGGAAAAGCATACCTTCCCGCCAATGTTCTGGGTACAGCCATAGCCTGACAGTGTTCAGAAGATCTCCTTTTTTATCATAGAACCACACCTAAATGATTTCCCTCTATCCTCATTCACCAGTACTCTATTCTTTGATAACAGAACTCTGTATGGTCATCATTACTATCATGGGCTGAGAAGAGCACCTCCCTCCTTCCCCCCCCCCTCTCTCCAAGCCTCCCTTCCCCCTCCCCCCTCTATGTGCATGTGTACAGGTGAGTACATATGGATGAGCCCATATATATGTGAATGTGGCAATGAAGCCAGAAGCCATCCCGAGGTGTGTTGCTCTCCAGGATCCATCCACATTGGTTTTTTGAGGCAGGGTCTCTTAGTGACTCAGAGATTCCCAATTAGGATAGGCTAGTGGACTCTTTACAGAGTCTGGCTAGCCAGTCATCACCAGGGACCTTCCTGTCCTTGCCCCCCCCTCCCTGCATGCCTGGCTTTAAAGAAGAGTCTTTGAGAAAGTATAGATGTATACAATGCATTTTGACCATATCCATCCTTAGTCCTCTGTAGCATCAAGTTCCTATCACCCACTTAGTCTAATGAGTGACTCCCATATACTCATGGGTGTGGAGCTATATACATCAGTGCAAAGGGAAGAGCAGCCCCCTAAACTGAAATGACTCTCCTTCCCTCAGTAACCACACTGCTGTAGCTGCTCCGCTAGAAGTGGGAACTTGGAAGTCCCTCCTCTCCCATACACAGCTATGGTTACCTGTAGAAGGCCTGCACAAGATCAAGCCACCCAACACGTCTTGTTTCTGTTTGTTTGTTTGTTTGTTTAGCCCCAGCTCCCTGGCCGAGCTGCATCCTCAGCACAGGAACTTTTCTATCCCTTATCCAGAAGGGCAATGTTGTCACACAACACAGAAAGGCATAATCTAAAAAAATATCTCGGGGGGGGGTGTCTGGGAGCAGACTGCTGGGAAAGGAAGGACATCAGTGAGCTCACAGCACATTCGCAGGGACAGCTTCTGCTTCCTGCAGGACAGCCCCATGCCACTGAGAACACTCCTGCTGGCTTTGGTCGTCTTCTCAGTGGTTGAAGGAAGATAACACGAGCTTTCTCGGGCGTTCCCTAGTGTGATTTTTTTTTTTCTGGAGGTGATCTTTCTCCTTTGTTGTTTCTGCACCGTGTACCTGCCACAGCATTTTAAGGTGTCTGTGACTACTTGACAGAGCTAGTCTGTAGGCTCTGACAGTAACAACAGCGTAATGGAGGCTCATTTTACATTTCCTCTTTGGAACTCCCAAGGCAAAATATTCTTTCTTCCTTTGGGCTCTGTGAAAAAAATTCTGTTTGACTTCCTCTCCAACAAGCTGTCTGCCTCACACATTTAAAATCACCTCTTTCATTCATTTCCTCTGGAAAGCTATTCGCAGGCCAACAGAAACTCCCCTGAAGAAGGGTTTTAAATCCCAGGCCTTGGTTTTAGTATTCCATCTCTCAAATGTCATGTAGTATTTTCTCAGCCTCCCGGTGTGATCTTCTCGCTAGTTCTCCTGGGCTTGTTTATTTCATTTCAGTTCCATTTATTGCTATTGTCTCCAGGGCCGTGTAGGCTGCTATTGCCTCTCCTCCCTAGTTGTAAATCAGTATTTCCTGGCCGTTCCTGATTATTACACCATTGACCTGTCGTCATCACTGCTGTCATCATCTCTGAGTGGGGGCGCAGTCCTGAGAACCCCTTCAAATCCCTCAGTCATTTATACTCACCCAAAGTTTCTTAGCATATTTGTTTTGTTTTAAAATAGCTTTATTAGTCTTGTGAAAATTCTGAATGTACCTGGTTTTTGGTTTTGTTTGTTTGTTTGTTTTTTAAATCAAGCAGTATGTGGAAGTATAATAAGTAAATGTTGTGCATGTTGGTACATATCAGCAGCCTGAGTATAGTCCGGGATGACCTAGCAAGAGCCTTTCTCAAAAACTGTTTTCAATAAACAGTTTTTGAGGCATTTCTCTTTCCATGTAAGTACACATATAGTGCATATATAATGTTACTTAATGCAACGTGGTTCTATAACGTTTATTTGGATTCATTTAGATGTGTCGGATAGTTTCTTCTCAATCAATTTCTAGACCTCCTCGGCATTTTTAATGTTTTCCTGATCTGTGTCCTAGATACACTTGGCTGTATTTATGTCATCTCTCAAGTTTTATGAGTGGAAGTAATGTCACAATAAAATCTTTTCCATTTTTCCATGTACGTGTAACCTTTTTATACCCTTTAATATCTCCTTTGCATTGAGTTTCAAGTAGAAATGACTGAGTCAAGGCATACACCTTGATATACAGTTGGTTCCACATTGGCAACGGGTGTTGTTAGTTCCCATCAATAGGACAAGACCATTTTCTCTCTCATTAGTTCATCACTGTGCCTGAGATATTTGTGAGAGGAGCATAGGGCTGCTAATTGGCCAACTAAATGATTAATAAAGCAATAACCTTTTTTGACATCATTTTTTGTTGTTGCTGACAGTGGGTAGAGTGACCCCTTCATACCCTTGTCAAAATTCTGCTCCTTTCCTTTCTTCCCTGGGCTAAGATGAGTTCCAGGAAAATCTCCCACGTGAGGGTTTCATGACAGTCAATGTACTTGAGCACCTGAACCCATTATACAGCCTAAGCAGGAAAATCACATCAATAGTCCCTTAGAGGTGACAGTCGCTCAACAAGAATCATCCCGAATTGATTAGCCAAGTCACAGTTTGGCTTTGATGCAGTGACACTGCCACCCAGGGAAAGGAGCTGCTTGCATATTCTGTGCAATATCGTCTGTTACCCAAGAAGTCCTACATTGCTGATCCCATTAATGTCATTAAGTGCTTGACAGGATTCTTATCCATCTAACCCTCCCTTGACCTCCTGTAGCACACAGTGAAAAGGACGGCTCTTTTCCTGTGAATTTTCTCTGCTTTCATGGGCCTGGCAAATGAGATGCACACATATTAACATATTATGGAAATTGGATTTGAGAAGGATTATTGAAGCAAAAAGGTATGACAATAATGATACTAACTTGAGCAAGGGAGATAAACCAGAATTCCAGTTCAATGGCTTTTTGTCTTCTTTTGTGTTATAGTCAGTTCTTGATAATGAACTTTGCTTCGACAATCTTGAAATTGTTCTTTGTGACTTCTAATGCACCCACTTATCCCAATGATTTTATATTGACGTCTGTATTGCTTCGTGTGAGAGTCCCAGCACATCCTTCTGGAATATAGCCTAGATGGTGGCATTTAAAAGAAGTTAACAGGAGGCCAAGACTAAGAAAACTCAATTTAAAGGAAGACATTCAAAATGAATGGTAAAGTACAGACGTTTGAAAATTCCTTCAGTTTTCCCTATGCCTCCTATGATGCCAACAAGGGAAAATACAATTCTTTCCGTGACTTTTACATATGCAAGCGGCTATGTGACCTGTACATAGATAGTTGTCTGCTTGCTGTTGGTGGGGTAAATCTATGGCAGGGACTGTCAAATTTTGCTGGTGAGTTAGCTGACACTGAGATCACCAGGCCACCCTCCTGTGGTTGAAGGTTTCATCTGGGAGGGAGCTTTTGTGATGTAGACCATAGGCAATTGTGATGTGAAGGGTCCCTGGACCACATTTGGCCAGCACTGAACTGTAGAGGCCAGCCTCTGCAGATTAGCTCCTGCTCTTCCAGTACAACTTCAAAGAATTTCCTGGTGTGTTCTCTCTCTCTCTCTCTCTCTCTCTCTCTCTCTCTCTCTCTCTCTCACACACACACACACACACACACACACACACACACACACAGAGGCAGACAGGGACACAGAGAGATCTTAAATGTTTTAAATGGTTGAAAAAAATAGAGATATGAGTACAAAGGAAATATTTTGAGTGTGGTGTGATATTCAATTAGAAGAGATGTAGAGATACAAAAGACAATGGCAGACAGAAACACAAAATTCAATGTAACTCTGAGAGCTAGTGATATAGCTCAGTAGTAGATGACTTGCCTGGTGTGCATAAGGTCCTAGGTTTAGAACTCAGTAATGACATGTATGTTTATATGAGTATGTGTGTGTATATGTTTGTGTGTGTGTGTGTGTGTGTGTGTATGTTCAAAAATTAGTGTAATGACTTTTATGTGCAAAGGCATCTTTAACCACACCCATCAGGATTTATTACAACCCTCCACTGCCTCTGGTCACTCTTTCTTTTATAGGCTAACTCTAAATTGGAGTGTGTATGTGAGACACTAGTAGGTTCTGTTTTGTTACAGATGCTCTAAACAGGCATAAGTGTTCATTCCTCATACCTTCAAACCTTGTGGAAGGGAAGATATTTGGAACTGTGAACTTGCAAAGGTATTATTAACCATGTAATATAAATCTATCACTATGACCAGGACTGTGGGGTGTGTTAATTTGTTGAAGGTAAATGCATTCCCATTGAGAAACTGGGAGAGGATGCCCATCCATTTAAAGCACATAGGCTGAGAGGGAAGGCAGTGATGGGGTGGAGGGAGAGCAGGACCATTGAATAAGGATCAAGGTGCACATGTGGGCTATTCAGGCATTCCTATAAAGCTATCTACTTGAGGTAATGCTTGATAAATTCATTCCCCCACAGTACAAAATATGGTTTGGAACACACTGAATTAAAAAAGCACTAGCTACAGATTTTTTTTTTTTTGGCACAAAAATGATAAGTAAAGCAGCAAAGCATTGTGGGTTGATGACTCAATACTGTAACTTGGTTTTGACCTCCTTGAGCAGATGTGGGATTAATTTAAATTTAACAAGAGATAGGAGTTACAATAACTAAAGATTTCCTGTATCTCAAATGCCAGAAAAATCTAAATTGGCATTTCTGCAGACATTTTAAGATGGGGAATGTGCTCAGAATAATGAAGTAGTATCTATTGTACTGAGGAAGAGATGTTTCTAGATTTTCCCCTGCTCCCTTAACTTCCCATCCTCAAAACTGGCTCCAGAAGACAATTCAAGACAATGCTTCTTGAAAAAAAAAATTTTTTTTTTAAAACAGGCTTCTGTTTTCTTGTTCGGCCGTTTTCTCTCTGTAGTGCTGTGCTGGCTGGTTTTGTGTCAACTTGACACAGCTGGAGTTATCACAGAGAAAGGAGCTTCAGTTGGGGAAATGCCTCCATGAGATCCAGCTGTGGGGCATTTTCTCAATTAGTGATCAAGGGGGGAGAGGCCCCTTGTGGGTGGTGCCATCTCTGGGCTGGTAGTCTTGGTTTCTATAAAAGAGCAGGCTGAGAAAGCCAGGGGAGGCAAGCCAGTAAAGAACATCCCTCCATGGTCTCTGCATCAGCTCCTGTTTCCTGACCTGCTTGAGTTCCAGTCCTGACTTCCTTGGTGATGAACAACAATGTGGAAGTGTAAGCCAAATAAATCCTTTCCTCCCCCAACTTGCTTCATGGTCATGATGTTTTGTCCAGGAATAGAAACCCTGACTAAGACAAGTGCCTTTAGTTGGTTTTGATAGTTGGCTTTTGCTGGGGACTCTCACAGGTAGGGATCTCTCACTGATCTCTACCCATTATTAAAGCAGTTCGAAGATGTAATTGTCTTCACCTATTAATACATCAAGATATAGCCAGGTAAGGAGAAGTGAGAGCACTCTAGGTGGGTAAGGATGAGTGTTGGGAAAATGAAATGACTGTCAGGTGACTTACACATGTGGCTTTGAGCTCCCTAGCAGCCAAGCTTAGTCATCTGTTTCATAATATAGTCCAAGACACAAGTCTTCCCAGTGTAGAACCAGCCTTCATTAAAGATTCACGCCAACTCCAAACTGCTGCAAAATAGAAAACAGCTCGAGATCACTCTGATGAGGTGAGTGGAAAATTCCAAACCCCATCTCACAGAATGGGAAACTGACAAGTGTGAACTGAGATTACTCCTCAACACTGCCTTCCAGCTATGTAGATAAGGTAAGATAATACTGCAGCCAATTTGGTTCTGTTTAGACCCCATTTCTAACAAATGCCATTAGGTTAATGCACATATCCCCAAATTAAAAAAAACATATTTTAAGTATGAAATCCCTTGTGTTTCAAGCCTTTAAGACAAAGAGTATTCAACCTTCACAGTGTTTCAAAGAATTTCCTTCCCTGTGTTACTTACACACATGCTTCTGGCTCCACTGCTCATGGCAGTCAGTTGATGGGCCCAGTCTAGGTGTGACTCAACAAAGGAATGGATAAAGAATCTATGGTATGTGTACACAATCGAATTTTATTCAGCAGTAAAGAATAGACAAAATCATGATGCTTTCCCTAATATATATGACAGAGGTCATCATGAGAAGGAAGAGGGCTTCAGGGAGGTCATGGAATGAATATGGCATTGAAATCATAAAGAATGGAGACAGACAGAGCAGGACAAAGGTGAAGGCAGTGGAGGAGGAGTGTGGATTAGAACAGAATATGACACACTTCCCAAAAATGTCAACATGAACTCTATTACTTTTTATGCTAACTTAAAACACAGTCTTTTTAAAAGCATCTTGCCATCTTGATTCTCTGCAAAAGGGGGGAAAAAAGACTTCAGGAGCAGAAGTTGGGGATCCTCAGAGCAAAAAAGACTGTAAGGACAGATGTCACAGTCATGTGTCTCACAATACGTATCCACACAGAGTGATGGCAAAATCTAAAACATCAATGGTGACAACAAACAGAATCTACAGAGAGAAGTTAAAAGGCACGAAAGGAAAAGGAGAGGAGAGGAGAGGCCAGCCTTACTTCCCAGCTTATTGCTGGGGAAAGTGTGGGCTTCCTGAGGTATGGGTAGATCACATGTTCAACTTTACGTGGTAGACCACGCTGTCTTCTGACAACCCTGAATAGCAGGGAGTCTGAGGCTGCCTCTCCTAGACTGTTGCATTAGTGACCTAGCACCTCCTGTTGTGTAGGAAGAGCCTTCCATCTCCCATGGTTCTTCTGAGGTTAGCTCTTCATCTTGCCTTCCTCTGAAGATCACTTCCTTTCATTAGGAGTCTACATATGTCATTGTATACACATGCCACTGTTCTATACACTCATTTATGAGTATGTTCCAGGCCACCGCTAGGCTTGGTTATCATAAACAGAGTTAAATGCCACACAAAAGCCCTGGGGTGTCTGTCATGAAATGTAGATCTACTACTTAAAAGGATGCCTGCCGGAGGGTGAGATGGCTAACCTTCTGTGAACCTTGAGAAGTCTGTTGAAAAGCAAACTACCTTCCACCTATCTTGGGAAGCCAAAATATTCCTTGAAAAAATATTTTGGGAACCAGGCTTCTTCCCATAAATGGAACCTTTTGGATAAAACTTGAAGGTGGGTTTTTAAATATGACTTCAGGCTCAGTCTACAAATCTTATTCCCTTGTTAAATCTAGCATGTTTTTATCAGTTATTTTAAGTTTTTTTTTTTTAATTCAGTTTGGTTATATATTTCGATTCAGTTAAAATGTTTAATACTTCAAACACTTTCAATTTCCTTGAATCTGATGCTTAACTTTGTCTTTAAAGATATATGTTAAATGCAGAAATATAAAATTTTACCAACAAGAACACTTTCTGAGCATTTACTCATGACAAAAATGTCCTAATGCATGTGTGATTTTAGCGTAATATTAGATAAATGTCTATTAATTATTTGCAAAATTTTAGTTGAAGCTGCAAAGCTGTTCCTCTATTCAGTCAAATCCTCTCAAACACAACATCAGCATGAATGTCATGACATGACCACACATGAATGTTGTGACATGACCACACAGGCTCCTCCATGTGAAAACATTGGCATGATGCTATTCCTTGTTTGAACATGTTATGCCATTTCCAAGAATAAAGTTTATGTACCATTCTGGACAGCTGTCTGGATAGCCTGCTGGAAGCCCTGCTCCCAATGCCTTCACCGTCAGACGTTTAATTAAAAACTCAAACCACATTATGAAATTAAAAGACCTGTGTGGTGAATGAACATTCACATACATGCTACCAGAACTCCGCCATTATTAGCACAGTACTAGATTTGATTTTGTTATCATGTAATCATATTGTAGCCTTTTCTTTTTTCACCAATCAATCCATTGTCCTATAAATTTAATATGCAGTTGAAGACAGAAGCCGACTTCCTCATGAGTGTGCCAATAAATATTAAGTAGAACCAAGGGTTGGCCAGGAGTGCATAATATCTTCTTTTGATATAAAAGTGACAATCAATTGCATAGTTTTGACCATTAGTCATGCCCACATAGCCATAGTCAGAACTTCGTGTGTTTTTCTGTTTAGGTTGAGGAGGCTGACTGGTAAACTCCCAGGATCCCCTAGTTTCTGCCTCCCATTGCTTGAGATTTGAGCTCAGGTCCTTTTGTTTTTACAGCAAGCAGGCGTATCCACTGAACCACGTCTGGATCCCTAGCCCCAACTATCATCATGACAGCATATGACAGACTCTCCTGACACTTCCTTTATCCCTGTTCCAGTCCATCCCTGCCGTCACTCACAGAGACAACTATAGTTTGGCCCTTTTTATACTATGAAATTTTTATGCTTTTCTATATTGTCCCATGAATACAGTCATCTACATGTACAGTTTTGTTCAAGACACCACCCACTTGGCAGGAAGCTTGCCTACATCAGCAGTTTTCTTCTTTTTATTGCCAAGAAAGCACAAAAGATGGTATGCTCGCACCGTAGTCCATCATTCATGGCTGGATACAACCAAGGCCAGCTCCATGTTGGGCTATTATAAGTAAAGATGGCCTACAAGTCATAATTCTGTGTACTGAATTCCCCTTAGGATGTATTGGGTCATGGTTTGCACAGCTAAAAAGGATGTTGGTTTCCTCAATATACATTACCCCAATTAGCTGGATACTCACAAACACATGTAACTTCTACCCTGGCTGACTGCCATTTATTTCCTGGGGTCTTATAATGGATTTATATGATGTACTTTTTACTCTAAAGACTTTAGATTAAACGTGATTTGTGTTAGACATGATATACTCTTGGATTCTTTCAGATACTGAGACCACATAATGCAGCTATCCATAGACATTTAGATATTTTCTGAGTTGAAGGTTGTATGTATAATCAATAGATTATTCGGGACAGAAAATTCTGGAGAATGAAATGTTTCAAAGACTTTGAGAATCTAATTTTCTGTCAATGGCTTGTCACTTGACCGCAGAAGGTTTGGTGCACTCTATGGCAGTAATTGCTATGCATGTTTTATTTGCTTGCTTGCTTTTCTTTCCTGTTAACTTCTGGTACTGGTTTTAAACGGAGAGACTTGTATGTACAACGCAAGTCCTCCACCACTCAGTTCCAGATTGAGACCTTAAAAGAAAAACTTCACTTTCAGACAGGATCTTACTAAGTTACCCAGGCTGGTCTTATAGCTCTATAACCCAGGCCTGCCTTGATCATGAGACCCTCCTGCCTCAACCTCAGCGATCTCAGATGTGTGCTAGTACAGCTGCCCCTCCATTCTTCCCCTTCATTTTATATTTTTTATTATTGTGTAATTATCAGGCAGAATAATGGGCCTCATAGTAAGATTTTTCTGGTCAAATACATCAAGTTCTCTAGCATATTTATTTCCCACCCCTTCTTGGCATCTTCCTCCTATCAGTATCTTTTCTCTTCTCCAGTAGTCTCTCCTTTACTTGCATGTCATATTTCTTTGTGTATCTGTGCATAAGTATATACACTATAGATTCTGGATATATGTGTATGTGTGTTTGCATGCACACAAGTGTGAGCGTATGCATTTGTATTCTTCTTTTCTGTGGTCCACAGTCCCATTCATCTAGGATAGACATCTAGGCAGAACCAGAAGAATCAGGGTTGAGCCAGAGCCTTTGCATTCCTTTGACTATATTTTCACAAATGGGTTAGTTGGATTATATGATATTTTGAAACTCTTGGGGAACCTGCATTCTGCTTTTCCTAGTGGCTCCAATAGTTCACATGCTGACAAGCAGCGTTTAAGTATTCCTTTGCCCTACATCCTTGGCAGCATGAGGTGTTTTCATGGTAGTCATTCTGTCAGGGGTGAGATGGAATCTTGATATAACCTTGAATTGATACATTTTGCATATGTCTATGGCTGTTTACACTTATTTTGACAAATCTCCCTATTTGTGTACATGTGTCTGTGTGTGCATGTGTGTGTGTGTGTGTGTGTGTGTGTGTGTGTGTGTGTGTGTAGGTTTGAGTACCTCTGATGTGCATATGCAGAAACCAGAGATTGATGTCAGGAGAAATGTCACAGTTGCACATGTCAGGAGGAGGGGAACTCACTGAAGCAGCTCAGTTAAATTAAACAAACAAAACCCAACTAGATAAAAGAATAATAATTTAGGGAAAAATAATTAAATGACCACACAGGCTAAGAAGGAAGAAAGTATTGTTTTTAACCAACTAGGAAAGATATAAGAAACAAAAACTGTGTTTGAGATGAGGAGTACTATGTCATAATTTAAAGCAAATAGTAATATACTTGAAGAAATAAAGGAAAGTATGCTTATATAATAGCAAGAATGTAGACATGTGCAATTTAGTATAAATATGAATCATTACATTAAATGTGATTGGCTTAAATAATCCAACCAAAGTCAGAGATTGTCAAGATCTGTGAGATTTTATCTATCTATCTATCTATCTATCTATCTATCTATCTATCTATCTATCTACCTATCTGTAGATATATGTATGTATGATCTAACTGTATGCCATACACAAGGAACACACTTTAGAAGAGTGATTCCTAATCTTCCTATGGTTTCCACTCTTTAATACAGTTTCTCATGTTGTGGTTACCCCCAACCATAAAATTATTTCAATGTTCCTTCATAACTATAACTTTACTACTGTTATAAACTATAATATAAATATCTGATATGTGACACCCTGCCCTGTGCAAGGTTGTGACCCACAGGTTGAGAAGTGCTGCATTAGAGGAAAAAAAAACATAAGCAGAAAATGAAAAAAAAAAAAAAGCATATCACACAAATAGCAACCACTAGAGAGTGGATCATCAGAGTAAATGTAATTTTAAGCATGTGATAATACTAAAAATGGTAATAATTGTAGCACATTACAGAAGTCCCTGAAGTTTGGACATGCAATTGCAAACTCATTATATGACCCAGCATATATCTATATGACACATACATACAAATGCTTATAGAAGCTAAGATTTAAATGGTAGAAATCATCTAAATGTCTATCAGTTGGTAAGTAGATAAATAAAATATGAGAATCCGAATTGGAATATCATTTGAAAAATATTTTGTACTTGTAACAATATGGATGAACCTTGGAAAGTCATGTGGCAAAGAATGCAACCTGCCATCAACTCCAATGAAAGCTCAAGAGTAAACAAGTCTGTGGAGACAAGTAGTTGGTCACTGGCTGTCATAGTTAGGGTTTCTATTGCTGTGAAGAGACATCATGACCATGGCAACTCTTACAAAGGAAAACATTTAATTGGGACTGTCTTATAGTTTCAGAGGTTTGGTCAGTTATTGTCATAGTGAGAAACATGGAGGCATGCAGGGGGACATGGTGCTGGAGCAGGAGCTGAGAGTTCTTCATCTTGATCCATGGGCAGCAGATGGAGATTGCCCCACTGGGCATGGCTTGAGCATATATAAAACTTAAGCCCAGCCTCCAGCCTCCACAATGAGATACTTCCTCCAGCAACATCTGCTTTATGTTAACACCAAGAGCTTTCATGTGTAGTTACCTTGTTTTATTTACTCTTCACAGTAGCACAAAGCAGGAATGGTTAACAGTAATTTATAGACAAGGAATTTAAGTCTCAATAGAGAGAAATAATTTGTAAAAAAGATACAGCAAGAGGAGGATGTCAGCACTGGTTTTTCCACAGCTGATGTCTTTGCTACTTGTATGCTTGCATTTCCCTCTGTGTATTGTATGGCTTTGTCTTCTATATACAAAATGCCTTACCAGGGCAATATTAGAAGGATTTCCTACTGGACATTTTCTTTTTGTTTTTCTTTTGAGGAGGAATATACTACTGGAGTTTCTGCCTCCTTTCTAATCAATGCCTTAGCTGGCCTTATATAAACCATAACTGAATGCCTTAGGAACCCATTCTGTCCCAAGATTAAATATAAAATTGTTTCAGCTACCGATTTTAAAGTATACAAATATTGGTTTACATCAGAAAAAAAAACATTTCCCCAAGGTTCAAATTTTCTCTTAGGAGAAATTCCATTAAATTTTAAACAGAAAATGTAACTTTTTTTAACTTAAAAAACCTCAAGGCAATTGCATTTTACTGTGCACAAAGAAAATCATATATTAGGCCAAAGGAAGGCAAACTATTCACAGAAAGTTTTGAAACCACAAAAGACTAAAAAAACAATTGCTGGTTCCCCTCTCCTAGTTTGCTGTATTTTCTTCTAGTGTTTCTGCTGTGCTCATAGCTATTCTTCTCAGGGTGAGCTCCTTGGGATTTCCCCTTAAGCTCATTTATTCTCAGCATCTTCCCATTTGATGAACTCTTCCTTCTTTCACTTCCTGCTTTTAAGCCTGATCCATCTTGTAATATTTAAGAATACCTGGTAGTCTTTAAAATGTTTATTAAGTAAGACTAGTGCTAATTATTACTATGTGCTAATAATTTGTAGTGTCTGCATATTAGTAAATGTAGTGTTTATTCAAATTCTACACCTGATCTCTCTTTTGGCAGCATGAATTGGTAAAAAAAAAAAATTGTATGTGTGCGAGTGTTTGCTTAGTATGTTTGTTGATCACATTTATTCTTGGTACCCTGTGTTCTGGAGAGTGTCAGGTCCCCTAGAACTAAAATTACAGGCATTTGTGTGTCACTGTGTGGGTGCTGGGAACCAAACCTTGGTCCTCTGCCACGGCAGCAAATCTCTCAACCACTGAGCCCTCTCTCCGTCCCCAGTATAGACGCTTTAAGTTGTGTTTGTGACATATTTCTCTGTGTGGTATCAAGGGGGAGTCTGATATTGATAAGGAAGTTCAAGTAGAGCTTTAAGTGGAACCTGAGACTTTTCTGCAGCAGTCTTGAAGGTCTCTGTCACACTCAGCAGAGCAATCTCAGGAGAGTGGGGAGACAGCCCTTCTGCCTGTTCCTGTGCAGTGATGCTGGAAGAATGGCAGGAAGGTTAGCCCTAGAGAATGTTCTTGGGAGTACAGCTCTTTCTGCAAGACCCAAGAACGCTTCCATCATCACAGAGTCACGGCATGGGTGTTGAAAAAAAGAATGTTAAAAGTCAGGCATGGTGGCACACACTTGTAAGCCCAGAGCCTGTGAAACTGAGTCTGGAAGATGGCAGATTTGAGACTAGCCTGGGCTACATGGTAAAATCCTATCTCCAAAGAAAGATACCGTATCCTAATTGCTATGTCTTAAGTTTTGAGATATTTTTAGAAAATTTCACACGTGAACTGAAACTAGAAACTGTGTGTATGATGTGTGTGTGTGAGCACGCATGCACCTGCACATATATGTCACATCAATGCCTGAACTCATTGATTTAGATGTTGTGTGCAATAATTGGTGACTAAGCTCCTTCTTTGCTTAGGCATTCATCTGTGGGCCATCACCCAGTGATGCATGGTAACAGCTGCTGTCATTCTCCCTTCTGTTAGAATCACACAGATGTCATAACCATACAACCCTCTGCATAGACCTAGATACACATGTACTTAAATATAGAAATGGAGTTGTGCAGTTATGCACATAATTATGATATTTATTACATATATTATGTGTAAGGTGTACTTCAACTTCACCACTCTGACTTCTAAAACTCAGCCATGGTTACTTTTGTCCGGGAGTAAACTAAATTAGTTTTCTTTCATCTGGGCCTAGAGAGGAGCTTGGCTTACTCACAGAAAGGGAAGTGGTTAGTCTGCTTTGAGGAGCAAGTACTTGATGGGAGTTGTAAAAAAAAAAAAAAAAAAAAAACTCAGGTGGAAGAGATCGGATGAAGAACAGATTATAAAATAAAAATTTGTCTCTAGAGAGACATATTCAGTCACTAAAATGTCTGTCATGCAAGCATGAGAGCCTGAGTTGAGGTCCCTGATATCACACTAAAAACTTGGTGTGGCCGAGCAACTCTCTAATCCAAGCATGGGCAAGTGGAGACGCTTGGAGCTCACTGGCCAGCCAGCCTTGCTGACTTGATGATTTCTAGGTCCAGTGAGAAGAACATGTCTCACATGAAGAAGTGATTAAAGAAGACAACCGATTCCACACACACGTGTGCACATATAACTGTGCACCGACATGAACATACTTTCAGGAACACATGCAAAAACGGCACACATAGCATACACAAGTGATGATGAGGTCTAATCAAGCCACTTAGATTTTTGGCCCCTCGTATTTTTGTAGTCATGGCTGTCAACATACTCTTTAAGCACATGTATGTTCTGAACAGGTCAGAGGCCTAGGCTCCCACAAAGACAATGAAAAAAAAAACAAAAAACAAAACAAAAAAACAAAAAAACAAAAAACATGTCAGTACTCTGTGCTCACCCAGAACGGGCCAGTTTGCACAGAACTTTCCTTATATTACTAAATGACCACTAGGCAGAGATAAAACGGGAGACTGGGTAGTAGGAAGGGCTCAGCATCACACAGCTGCTTCAGACCTTCTCCATCTCTGCCATCATCTGCTGGATACCAAGCTGGAGATTCAACCTCGTCTCTTTCTCATTAGCCTCTTTCTCGTTAGCATCCCCTATAGTTTTTCTCAACTTCTGACTTCTGTCTTCTACCCACCGACTCTTCCTCTCAGAACTCTGCTTCTGCTTCCCACGGCAGCTTCCTGTGGTGGCTAAGTACACAACAGAACTCTGAGTCTACATTGGTCCCCCAGGTTGTTTCTCATGGCCAGCGTGTCTCATCCGTTATCATTCAGCCATCCCCTCATCTACTGTTTCCCTCCTCACCTCACTTCTCATCATTGCTCATTTGTTCTGTTGCTTAGATTTTCTTTGTGACTTTTTTCACCTACACATCATTTAGAAGCATGTTATTTAGTTTCTGGGTGAAGAAAGATTTTTTAAAAAAATATATATATTATCTATTTATATAATATAATATACATATTATATTAATATATAAAATATACAAATATAACATATTTATAATATAATCTACTGAATGTGTTACTTTATAATATATTCCATATTGCATATTATATTATTATTAATAATACATTATAATATTATATCTTTTATATAATATAAAAGATATAATATTAATATCTTTTATGTTATATACTTTAAATCAATATGGTTATATTAACATACTATGTTAATAATATAATTGTTATATAATACATATATTCACATAAACTATATAATTTTAATATATGTATATATATCAGAGGGTAAAGAAAGTGATCCCTGTGGTACATGAGCGAGATAGGTCTTTATGTCCTTGATTTTCTTCAGGAAATCCTCATCTCCTTTTCTTCTAGTAGGCATGTGGAGCTTGACCACCTGTCCCCACACTGCAATGGACACAGGAACCTTGCCCTGCTCAGCCAGCTCACTGGGAAAACTGCTGATACTGGGAATTCTTTTTCCTTCCATCACATTTCTTTTGAATGTTCATTGACTTTTTGGCTATTGGAAGAACCTTCCATCCTTTGAGCTCACCTTGCTCCTCCCTCTGCAGACCAAGAGCAGTGTGGATATCAGCTCTTCAGCAGGATGTTGATGCCAGTCAGTTCATTATTGGATGCTTGGTGGACCCTGCCAATGCTCCTTATCTTGTGGGGACAATACTCAAAGCCTAGAGGTTCCTCACAGGCAGAGTCAGCACTGTGTGTATGCAGTGAAGGGCCAGTCAGGGTGTAAATAGCAGGGCATCCCAGCTCACCCTTCTGCTTCTGTGGTAGATTTTCTTGTCACTTCTCATGAAATGTTTACACCAAGAGAGTCCCCCCTGGCCAAGTGAACTCACTGAGAAGAACGTGATAGGACAGTAGCTCTTCCTAGAGCTGCAACCCTTTAATACAGTTCCTCATGTTTGTGGTAACACACAACCATAAAATTATCTTTGTTGTCATTCTAAAGCATAATTTTGCTACTGCTGTGAATGATAACATACATGTTTGATAAGCAGGATATGTGATGTGTGACTCCTGTGACATCTAAGGGGGTCGCGACCCACAGGTTGAGAAACACTGCGGTGGACATTCTGCTGTCAACAATGTTTTGTTTTTGTTTTTGTTTTTGTTTTTCATTATATAATTGACTCCTATTCATCTCATTGGTGAATATGGTTATAGAGATGGCCAAACGCACCACACTGGATGATAGGAAAGTAAGCGTGATAGACATTTACCAGTTACATATTATATTCATGGTGTAGTTGAGAAAGACATTGCATAATGACAGAGCCTGCAGGATTAGTAATCACCTCAGAACAAAATGAATGAAATGGGCTCTGGAAGGTGGAAGTTGCAGGGTCAAGGCAGTGAGGTATAGCCAGGCTCTGGTGTCACTTATATGTATTTCTAGTACAGGAGAGGCCGAGGCTGTAGGACTGTGAGTTCAAGGCTAGCGTGTGCTGCTTAGTGAAATCCTATTTCTCACTTGCTACTGTGCAAGAGATGGCGGGGTTGTGGCAGAGAAGATGCATTCTTCCCGTTCCCTCAGGAATGAGGAAAACCTGGTTTGAGTAATTCTATGGTCAGTGAGGGGAAACTTGTTAGGGACATTCGGGATTGTAAAGTCCTTCCAAGTCAAATAAAGATAGTTTGTCAAAGGAGCCATATGTACCATAGAGTTGTGGGGAGCGGAATCTGAGGTTAGGTTACACAAGACCTGTCAGTTCCACCGGCTGTCATGGCAACCAACACTGTTGGGTGATCGTTGTCACACCGCATTTCTGTTGAGTTAGTTTGTTTCGTGAATCCGGATGTGGTCCGCATTGGGACATGCTGTACAAACAGTGTGCCCTGCTCCTGCCAGGTCGAGTTTTCTGAGGGCTCATTTAGATTCCGCTGGTTGATGCCGATGAAATTTTCAGCACCCATGCGGAGTTCTGTCTGGAGCCTGCCTGTGGAGGTAGCCTGCTCTGTGGATGCTGAGATCTCAGCTGCAGGTGTTCACCTGACCCTCTCAAGCTGTTGTTTGTTTGAGACATGGTCTCACTGTGTAGCCCAGGGTAGCCTTAAACTCCGTGATCCTCCCGGTTTCAGGCTCTTGAGAGCTAGGATTACAAGTATGCACTGTCCTTCGGGTTTAGCCCTTCACACTGTAGTACGATGATAGTAGGGTTTTGACTTGCACTTCCCTGAGACCTAGTGATATTGAACATTTTTTCATGTGCTCCTTGGCCACTTAAATCTTCTTCGGAGAAGATTTATATTTGGGCATCTTGCTCCTTTGACAATGTTTCTGCTTTTTTTTTTTTTTTTTTTTGCCCTTTTCTATTGAGTTGTTGGAGTTCCTTGAGCCTCATAATAAATCCCTTGTGTTCTGAAGGGTTCACATGTAATTTACTCATACTGTAACTTGCTTCTTTGATCTTTTGATGATTTCTTTGATTTGTAAAGCAAACAAGCTTTTTAGTTCATGTCATCTCATTTGTCAGTTTTCACTTTCTTTGTGCTTCTGTAATGTCCAATAAGCTCCTTGGCTAGACCCACATCTCCAAACACACTATATATCTTCTGTTCATTGAGTAGGTTTGGGTCTTTTATTTATGTCTTTGACTCATTTTGAGATGGTTTTAGCATACAGGAAAGATGGAGAGGTCTTTAAAATTCCTTTTGTGCATATGGATATTAATTTTTCTATCATTATTTATCAAGAGCAGGTTTGATTTTGTCCTTTCTGCCTGTGTTGAGAATCGTCTGACTGTGAATGCCTGGATGTTTTCTAAGTTCTCCATTCTGGTTCTACTGCTTTATATATTTGTGGATGTTTCAATTTCAACATTGTACTGTCAATCTATGCTATATTTTGAAGCCAATTATGCTTTGTAGCATATCTTGAATGCCTCCAAGTTTATTCTTTTTTTGCTTGGAACTATTTGGTTATTTTGGGGTGCTTTGTGTGTTCATCCAACTTTGAGGAGTGTTATTGATACTTTGACAGGAATCAAAAGGGATCTGAAGATGGATTTATGTAGCGTTAATAGTTTAGTAATGCTAATTCTTCCAATCTGTGATCATGAGGTGTCTTTCCACTTTGTGCATATCTCTCTCCAGGTTAATCGATCATTTGTAATTTTCACTATAGAAGCAAATCATTTCTTTGCTGATTTAAATTTTTCATAGTTCCTTTTTATATTGTTGTTCCTGTGATTTAGGTTACATTTATCATCTCTTTCTAAATAGTTTTGGTATTGATACATTAAACATGTATTAATTTTTATATAGTAATTTTGTATATTGTCACCCTGCTAAATGTATTTATCAGTCCTGATTGCATGGTAATGGGACCCTTGGGGGTTTAATGCTGTAAAACCATATCATCTGAAAACGGAAAAACTTGGCTTGCAAACTTTCTTATTTGGATAGTGT
This sequence comes from Mus pahari, assembly GCF_900095145.1. NCBI lineage: Eukaryota > Metazoa > Chordata > Mammalia > Rodentia > Muridae > Mus > Mus pahari. The sequence goes on along the minus strand of NC_034605.1, from coordinate 44,870,529 downwards.
TTTTTTTTTCTTTTCTTGACTTTTGTTCTGGCTAAGGCTTGTAGTTCTTCACTGAGTAAGAGTTATGAAAGTAGACATCCTCATCTTGTTCCTGGTTTTAATACAAGTTCTTTTAGCCCTTATTCTTTTAGTATGATATTGGCTGTGACATTCCTTATTTAGCTTTTATTGTATTGAAGTACATTCCTTCCATAATAAATTCATAGGCATTTTATCATAAAATATTGTTGACTTTTATTAAATGTTTGTTTGTATCTACTGAGATCATATTTTATGTTCTTCATTTGGATGATATGATGTTTTACGTTTAACATATTTTGGACAATTTATGCATCTCTAAGATATGTTCCACGTGATCACCGTGTATATAATTTTAACATGCTGTTGGACTTGATTTGCTAGAAATATTTGCATCTATGTTCTTCAAGGATTTGGTCTGTAGCTCCCTCCTTTTGTTCTGCCCTGACTGCTATTGTTTTCTGGGTCAGAGCAGCTTCCCAGAATGCATGTGTAGGGCTCCTCTCCCGTTCAATGCTTGAATGGCTTGAAGAGAATTAGTAAAGTTCAGCAGTGGGGCTTTCCTTCCTTGGGAGAAGTTTATATTACTAATTCACTCTATTGCATTATTGATCTTCATTACTGATTCACCCCATTATCTGTTATTGATCTTTATTACTGAGTCATTCTATCCTACTGATCTGGCCTGGTTCTCTCTGCTCTTATGGTTCCGTTTCAGCAGGTTCTATGTGTCTAGGAATTTGCCCATTTCCTTATTCCCATGATGTTGCTTTTCTGGTTCCCTGGATCTCATTATTGGGTATTTAGTTAAAATATTTTTTATGTAGGTTGGCAATGCTATGAAGTGTCTCTTATTTACTGCTTTGCTAATAGCTCATGTAGTTTTGATATATTGTGATTTCCATTTTTATTTCCTTCAACCACTTCTTCAGGAAAATACTAGTTTTTTGTTTCATGTTCTCTTACCGTTTCTAAAGTTCAGTTCATATCGTTTTCCAGCTTTTATGCCAAGTGTCAGAGAAGGCTATGCTCTGGTTTTAATTTTTTAATTATTTAGCTGTTTTCTTCATCTTGATACACAGCCTACCCTGGAGAATATGCCATGTTCTGGTAAGAGAATATATGCCCTGCAGCTTTCGGGTGTGAAGTTCTACGAATGCCTATCAGACCCTTTTATTAACTTTGATTTTTCTGTGATAAATCTCTTTGCCTGGATGACCTGTCTATTGATGAATGAGTATTGTTTAGCCCTCAATTCCAGAGTTAGAGTTCATCTCTCTTTTCAGATACAATAATGTTTACTTTATGTCATCGAGTCCAGCTTTGGCTGGGTACCTTTATAATTGTTATTTCTTCCTGTTAATCATATGCCTCCATCCGTGAACAAATGTATTTTATGTTTTTTTTAACCTTTTTAATTTTTCAGGTCTATTTTACCTTGTGTGAGTTTGTGTACATAATATTCGTGTGTGGGTGTGTATGACCATGTGCACCTGGACACACAGAGTTCAGACTCAGTTGCTGCTCCTCAGACGCTGTGCTGGTTATGCACACCGGCTGCCTAGCGAGCTCTGAGACCATCATGTCACTGCTTCCCCAGTGCTGAGATTGCAAGCAGTCACTACTGTTCTTGCTTTTAAAATATGAGTTCTGGGCATTAGATTCAGGCCCTCTTGCTTGCAGGGCCAGTACTTTACAAACTGAGCCATCTCTCCAGGCCCTGTCCCCGTCTTTGTCACAGGATTTCCTTCAGGCCCACCCACTCTCATCTTGACATTTACTTCTTAGATGAACTGTGTCAATAGGACTATCTATATTATATATTTTTGTGTTGATCTTATCAGACATACACATACAGATATACATGCTGGTATCTAAGGTATAATCACACATAACACTATACACACAACGACGGATGATGTGGGGTAGTTTGACAGCCACAAGATGCAGTGGCAATTCTGATGGGCGTGTGGATAATGTGACTCACCAATTCACTAACACCGGAGTGTTAACCTATTCATCAGCCTATTCACCGTTGACCTATTCATGCCCAGTGTGGTTCAATTTCACACTCCTCTACCCTTACAAATTATCAATGTTATCAACTAAGAACAAAAGTCTTTGCAGGCAGAACATTCTGAAACTTTGAGAATATTTTTCTCTCTGTACCACTGGCTATGCTAGCCAGCCACTAGCAAAACACAACTATCAAACCTAGCAAATCCTCCAGTTGGGGCTATTATAGCTATGGCATGTTTGGTACTCTTGTGTTTAAAGCTGATTTTAATTTCTGATGACTTAGATTTAAGTGGCCATACAGTAGCTGTTATACTGCAGAGGTGGTGGTGTGCCATAAATATTTATCGTAGCTTTTATCCCCAGGACTGCACTTAGCCCATCACCCCAGTATGTCTAGATTGTTACAGTTGCTTTCTAAAGGTCTCTATGTTTCCTTCCTCCTAACTCTCCATTGGCATCTGACTTGTTACTAAGTTGACTTTTCTAAAGCACATAGCAAGCAACAAAAGATAACGAGGGACTATTTTCAGTGGATGGTTTGTTGCATTTGATGAGCTGACCTCATTCCTAAGCAAGCATCCATCCACTGTTACCAGTCAAGTGCTCAAAGGGGAAAAAAAACCCAAACTCCTGGGTTCTCCTGAAGTGAGCCCACACTTTATGAAACCACAATAGTTAAGAGCTAAAGACATTAGCTTCTCAAGGGAGAAAAAAAAAGTCCATTTACAAAACACTGGACACCATTTCTCAATCCAGAGGATTATTTTGTTATTTCATTAGTAAAGTTATTGTTTCCCTTTCCTTTGTAAGATAATTCATGGCTACAATAAGGCTGGTCAATAAAGCTTATTCAAGTTGATCTTTGCCATGAAGCCAACATTCTATGTAGGAGCAGAGTTTCCCATTTTCACACGCACTTGTGAGTGCGCACACACACTCTCAAGATCCTCAGCTGTGCAAACACACCTTTTTCTGCTCTTCTTCTTCAGGCCCCTCCTGTTCCGACCATGTCAGTGAGTCTTCCCTCAGATCCCACATCTGTCCTCCCATTTACAGTCTTCTCAGTAGGGAATGAACTTGGCTTTTCAGCTCAGCAAACATTTCTTTTTTGCCAAGGAGGAAGCATTAATTGCAGGGTTTCACATTTTCCAAGAAAAAAAAATGTTTAGACTGGGAGGGATCACCGTATTAGGGAAATGTGGTTTGCTCAAAAAAAAAAAAAAAAGAATGGAAAGAGAGAGAGAGAGAGAGAGAGAGAGAGAGAGAGAGAGAGAGAGAAAAGAAAAGAAAAGAAAGAAAAAAAGAAATCCCTTTTCTTCACTGGCAGGAAAATTTGGAAAGAAATCCCTTGGGTGTTACTGAGATCATCTGTATTTATGTTTTTGTGTGTTTGTTTTTTTCCTAAACAGGTATTTCATCCACTTGGCTTGATATATGGTCAAAGGAGCCTGCAATTACATATGTTATTCAGGTGCCTGTGATTCTACAAGCCCATGACCTGCTCACTGCCAAGTGGTCTCCTAAGTATCCCTGTACATAGCAGTAGCATCCTGTTATTTTGCGATTCTGATTCTGACTCTTCTCTGTCCTTTGACTTGTGTGACATTGGATAGTTTGAACTCAGCTCCCCGGGGAACTGTTGCTGCCATTGTGATCATTGTCCTCATCCTCATGATGTCTGACCTGACCTTGACCAGAGGCGAAGGAAGCCACTGTCTGCTAAAGCCAGCTACAAACTGCAGGAAGTAAGATACCATCTATAGTGGTCCATTTATTGGGAATGCGCTAGGAGTAGTTGGAAAGAAATAACCATACTAGTGGTTACACACCAAGCTCCACTTTCCATCCAGAGACGTTAATATTCCACCACTAAACCTCATTTCTTTGGACACAAATCACTTTTATGCCTCAACTCAGACAGTGAGACTTCCCAACTGCCATTTAACTTTTTGTCATGGTTACCGAGATGACTTTATCTCCCTCCTTTAGAGTACACTTTGGTAGAACTTCCTGCTTCCTGTGTTAGAAGCTGGGTGTGCCTGCTGAATCCCTGAGGCGTATAATGTAGCCGGGCAGACATTCATTTCCCAACTGAACATCATTACTTGATGCATTTTGGAGAAAGCAAACTGTTGGCAGACCAATCATTTCCTCATCAACATAATGGTACATAAAGACATATATATATATATATATATATATATATATATATATATATATATATAACAAAAACCCTCCTTGACCAACTTGGGGAGAAGGCAGATGTGAAAGAGACTCTGCTGGACTGCTCTGTTTGTGTATAGTTCAGAACAAACAGTAGAGTCTCAAATGTAGGAAGTGGTTACTCCTGAGTGTCTGGACTGGAAGAAGGAATGAGAGGCTCCCTGAGGGCTGATGAGGTCCTTTTCTTGATCTTGGTTATGAAGCTATGTTCCTTGATGATGGAGAAGCAGGCTCTCCTCATAACTTCACACTCTTTCTTTCCGCATCCCACATTTCTGCCAGAGGGTAGTGTACATGTGGTTTTGATGGGCCATCAAAACCAGTCTTCAAGCATCTTCAGTCTGCAAGGAGTGGGTAGAGCATGGTTGCTGCCTTATTTTTCATTTTTTTTTTACCATGTTTTACTGCTGTTCAAAACTAAAATATGATGCTTCAAGTGCCTAGTAGGGTATTACTTCACGTGGTCAATAAGGTCTTTTTCTGAGAACATGAGCCAATTGCTTGCTTTCCTGGAACTTGAACATGATGGATTATTCCAAAACATACACTATCTTTATGTTAACTCCAGATGAACGAATACTAGGGAATTTGCCCAGAGAGAGTCCCCCCTTTTCAACTTTTTAATTGATTCTTTGTGAGTTTCACATCGTGCACCCCAATCCCTGTCTCCTTATGTGCACCCTTCCCTCTTGCAACCCCTCACCAAAGAAAATAAAAGACAAACAACTTAAATAAAACAAAGCATAGAAAACATCTCATTGTGGAAGCTGCAGTATGTCACAGTGTGTCCCCATGTGTCCCATGGTATGTTCCTCTGTCCACATATCTTCAGTTGCAAATGTTCGTTGCAATGAGTCATTGGTCTGGTTCGAGGCACCTGGCTTCTGCCACACCATCAATATTGGATCATCACTGGAAATCTTCCTTGTTATCCTGTGTCATGGAGAGCATGCAGCTTTTCATCCACAGGATTGGTCCTTTCAGATGTTCCAACAGTTCATAGATGATGTAGATTCTGGGTGGGCCAACTCAAAGTCCTGCATCTGGGCCTGAGTGACAGCCCACCCAGAGAGCCTAGCTCTCTTACACCCTCACCACCAGGGTGAGCTTTCCAGCACTGCCCTGGCTAGTCTACCCAATGCCTCCAAGGGCAAGCATCAGCTCTACCTGCTCCAAAGAACTTTTCAAAATGATACTTTCAGCCACCCCTACAATCCAACTACCACTCTATGGTTTAGCTAAAGGGATGTGTGTATGTGTGTGTATGTGTGTATGTGTGTGTGTATGACAAAACAAAAATAAAACACAAAACAAAACCGCAACCAAGTGCACTGCCAAACCCTAGAGCAGGCAGGCAGAAAGCATGGGTAATAGTATTTACTAGCGCCAGATCCACATCCTACTTAACTCTACAGGAATTCTCAACAGTTGATCTTGACAACCCCAGGCAATTCCGAGGCTCATTAACCTATTTCCAGGTGCTATGCTTTCCTGAGCCGCCTGTGTTCCGAGAGAAACATCCTGCAATTTCTCCTACGCAGGCAACCAGCAGCCTCAGTTCAGAGCTGCTCGTGAGGTGTTTTGGGGGCTCGAGATAGGAAATGAAGGCTTTGGGGGATTCTCAAGTGGAAAGCTTTTAAATTGGTAATCCCGCCAACCATTTCTTCTTGAGCCCACTGTAATCAGAGGGAGACACAAAAAGCAAACAGCTGGCTTCCCTGGTTTAGGAAGTTCCCTAGGTTGCCATTTGTGAAATGAGGTCCGGCTGAAAGGCCACCTATCTGAACTATCTGGGAAGGGCAGAGACATCCAGTATGCCTCCTCCTGTCCTCCCTGCAGTTCTCCAGACAAATGCCTCTGGTTTTTTTTATTGCTGAATCGCAAAGAGGGATTTCTGCATTAAATTGTTCAGCCCAATCAGGCTAAGCCCTGGGGAGCTGGACAACCTCATTGTTCAGTGGTTTCTATTATGGGCTGTCTTTGAGAATCCCATTATTTCTTAAAATGCAAGGATTGCAAAATCTTTTGCTGGGTACACTCTTTTTTTTTTTTTTTTTTTTTTTTTTTGAGACATTTCAGGGTTTGCAAATTTCCCTAAACTCTTCTCTTTTGTAAAAAGGAACCTTGGATTTGCCCAGCAGAGAAGGGTCTCTATTATGTGATCGGTTTGTTTTAATGAGGTCTTTCCCAGGACTGGCAAGTCCCACTCCTGGTCAAGATAAACCTGCTTTGTGTTGATATTTATGTTGCTGAAAGAAGGGCTGGAAACAGCCTCTTGGATAGCCATTGTCAGTTATCACATCTCTAGTTCTGAGAGTTATCTCAAATTGCCTCTCCCCCGGGAACACCCGGAATACAAAAATCTTAAGCTCACCTTGGAAAGTCTGTAAGTAAGTAGATGCTCAGAACATCCCAGGTAAATGAGAAACCATTCTTGTCTGGGTTTGGGCAGAGTGCCCACCATGGTTTATCTCTTTAGACTGAAGGAAGTACAGTTGACTCTGCATTCCAGGATTTACAGCAACAGATTCAGTGAGCTATGGGGGAAATGTGAACATGGTGAATGAATGCAAATGCATTTTCTTCTTCATCTGCTTCCTCCTCCTTCTCCTCATTGTTTGTTTTTGTTATTCAAGACACAGTTTCTCTGTGTAGCCCTGGCTGTCCTGGAATTCTCTGTAGACCCGGCTGACCTCGAACTCAAAGATTCACCTGCCCCTGCCTGCAAGCACCACAATTAAGCGCACCCAGCTTCTTGTTATTTTTCTTAAATGGAGTACTATACAAGCCACTTAACAGCTTTTATATTATATTAATTATTATAATCTATAGCAGTGGTTCTTAACCTTCCTAATGCTGTAACCCTTAAATATAGTTTCTCATATTGTGGTGACTTCCCAATCATAAAATTATCTTGTTGCTACTTCATAACTATAATTTTTGCTACTGCTATGAATTGTAATGTACATACCTGATATGCAGGATATCTGATGTGTGACCGCTCTGGGAGTCATGACCCACACACAGGTTGAGAACCACAGATCTAAAGACAATGGAGTATTCAGTAGGTTGTGTATAGGTTATATACAAATGTTGGGAGCTGACTCTTAGCAGAAAGTGGCTATCTGAAGTCATCTCAGGCTACTTACTTACAGGTGGTACTTTTTCACCCTGATGAGAGGCTTGTTTTCCTAGCATGTTCTTGCAAGAAGCCCACCACAGCTGAACACACTTGGATAACATCTTGGTTTTCTCCCATACATCCTGGATCTGTGGTTAAGTGTCTTCAGCTGCACTCCCCAGCAAGTGCATATATAACCATAGTTGCCTTTCAATAAATGAGACTTGAGACTTGAGCAGATAGCCTGTGTTGTCTCCATTCTTCGAATCTTGTGCCCTTCAGTCCCCACTCTCTCTTGCAGACCCTATTGATTGACCCGTAGATTGGATCATACAAATACCATGCCACATATTATAAAGAAAATGTGAATATATCTGGATATGAGAATCATGGGGTGGTCTGAAACCCATCCCCAATGTGTGCCAAGTGATAACAGTTCTGTATTTCTTAACAAAGCAAGTGCCAGGCTGCAGGACTTCTGATCCTGTGCCAGAGATGATGTCACCAGCTCAGACCCCACCTGTTCATGCAGTTATTTCTAGAAGTCAGCCCATGCTGATCTGAAAGGAGTCATAAGTGGATGACATACCTCCAAGGAACCACGGGATCACAGAGGGGACAGGACTTGAGCAACGGAGAGGGTTGCATCAGGTTTTGAAGTATTGGCATTTTTTCTGACAATTTTCAAAGATAGAACTTAGGATCTTCAAAAAGCCAGGGGCATAATCCTTTGCTTCTTCACCTCCATCCTGACCTCTTGGTGCTACTTTATGGGAAGGTTCAGAATCAGAATCTGCACAGATGGCCTTTAACATAGATGGTAACAGTAACACTTATTAAAGCAAAGGAGTTAGAGAAAGCTTTGTCCTCCTAAGAGGAGCATGTTTATTCCCTGTGTTAGAGGACAGTCTGATATGCATCTCATCAATGTTATATCTTAACACATGTGATTGGACCTGATTGGCCTATTGCTAGCTTTCATAAAAAAAAAATATTTGCTGGGCATGGCTATTTGAGTCAGGAAGACAAAATTATTATAAATTGGAGGCCAGCAAAACCTGTGTAGTAAGACTTTTCTCGACATCTACTCCCCAAAGAGAAACAAAGACAAGAAGAGAAATTTCTCCCACTCTCATCAACAGATAGTTCACGCAGAATAAAACCCAACAAATAAACCTCAGAGTTAATCTGTACCAGAGATGAAAAACTCAACTGAACTCTACTGAATGTGCTATCCATACATCCTCTTGGTGATGCTGGATGAACTTAGTAACAGTGTGTGCCCTCGCAAACAAACATAAAAATCATAATTAAATAGGAAGGCTTGAGTTCAGGAGGGAGAGAGGGGGACACAGGAGGAGTTGGAGTTGGGATGAAGGGCAGGGGTAACGTTGATACAGTCAGTGTGCCTCTTTATGACATTCTCCGGAAACTCAAGAAGAAGGAAGACCAAAGTGTGGATACTTCTATCCTTCTTAGAAAGGGGGAACAAAATACCCGTGGAAGGAGTTACAGAGCCTGAAGGAATAACCATCCAGAGTCTGCCCTACCTGGGGATCCATCCCATATACAATCACCAAACCTTGACACTATTATGGATGCCAACAAGAGCTTGCTGACAGGAGCCTGATATAGCTGTCTCCTAAGAGGCTCTGCCAGTGCCTGACAAATACAGAAATGGATGCCCACAGCCATCTATTAGACAGAGCACAGGGTCCTCAATGAAGGAGCTAGAGAAAGTACCCAAAGAGCTGAAAGGGTTTGCAGCCCCATAGGAGGAACAACAATATTAACTAACCAGTACCCCCAAGAGCTCCCTGGGACTAAATCACTAATCAAAGAAAACTCATGGTGGGACTCATGGCTCTAGCTGCATATGTAGCAGAGGATGGCCTAGTCAGTCATCAATAGAAGGAGAGGCCCTTGGTCCTGTGAAGCCTCTATGACCCAGTATAGGGGAATGCCAGGGCTAGGAAGCAGGAGTGGGTAGGTTGGTGAGCAGGGGGGAGGGGAGCAGGATAGAAGGTTTTTGGAGGGGAAACCAGGAAAGGGGATAACATTTGAAATGTAAATAAAGAAAATATCTAATAAAAAAAAAAACAAAAATAAAAAATAAAACGTTAAATTCCAAAACCATGAAGCAATTATTTTCACCTTACAAGAGAACCAACATATTCTCTGAGAGAGTAAACATAATCCTGGTTCAGAATTGACCATATTTACATAATGACATAACATAAGTCATGTACCTAGAGAAACAGGGAGTCAGAAAGCAAAGGTCACCCTGACCTAAGGGCACCGTGTCCTGATCCACTGGGATGGGAAGTCAATAGGTGGTGACAAAGATTGATAAATTAAGAAGCCACACAGAAGGTGTGTTATTTAGAACTTTGAACGCACTGGGTAAGCATGTCCCACAGTAGTAAAATTACTTTCCTGATATGCTCAAGGCTCTGGCCTATGAAAAAATGGAAAAGGGATATGAATATAGATGCCAGGAAACACAGTGAGAAATGATGTGTGTGTGTGTTGAGAACTGGTTTTCATTATGAAACATATTACTCTTTTGCATGTACTTTACCTTGATGACAATTAAGAACCTACAACTCTTGTTAAAGTTACATTTCCCATAAGCACCTTTTTGAGAAAGTTGTATTGCTGTCAAATTATGTTTAACTCATTTCTTTGAAGAATGCCTTCAGATTCTCACTACTATTTATTCTACAAAATGTAAAATTATATACCGTGAAATGTGAAATTTGGTAGGTTATTAAAATTATTAAATTGCCGTAAAAATGATTCACAGAGTATGCATCTCTATTTCCAAGTCTGACCATATGTTTAGACTTTAAATGTGTTTTTGGGGGGAAAACATTTCAATTTGTTATTGTTAACATTAAGAAAATGAACACACCCTAGAGAAAAACAAACAAATGGAGTCAGAAAATGCAAAGATTATCTTAGGCTAGAATTTACAATGTTATTTATGCGAGCCAGTAACTCATTTTAGATATAGCCATGTAACTTGCGAGTGAAGTTTGAAATAAAACGAATGTGGGAAATGATAAAAACACTGTTAACAAATATACATATAACCTATTAACATAACTTATAATAACTGTATATATGCAGATTCTCTTCCTAGCTGAATAAGTTCCAAGTACAGAAAGTTCAGTTCAAATAATATTATCAATAAAATGACTTTGTGTGCTACCAAACACCTCAAGATAGTCATCCCAAATTTCTGACTCCTGACAGGTTCATTTGGGTTGAACTCTTAGAAGCTGGAGTCATTTAGCAAATAGCAGGTAATCAACTAAGTCACTTTAATGATTAATCAAGACCATGCCATTACCTTCAAAGAACATGTGTATTCACATATTCACAATCTTATTTGTGTACACTGAAATAATTTGATTACTTTCTAAATGTTAGGATCAGCATGTATGCATGTGTTTCTAGATATGTGGCCATAACTATGAAATGCCAGAATACACATTTGTATAAATGGAGACCTGCGTATAAATCTCTTCATTGTTACCTAGTAATCAACTGGCACACACCATTCCTTTTAATTCAATCAGATTGTGAATACAATTAACAAATGTACAGAGAATGCAATTATACAAGATACATTACTCATGAAAGTTGCATAAAATAACTGTACTTTATTTTGAAGTAAAATCAACATATGTCTTAAAACCTGTCATAAAGACTTAAATATACCACATTTATTTCTAGTGTAATGTTCATTCCCTACTATTTTAATTGAGTGAGCCTTCTCTCAGCACCTGACTCAGGGACATCATTGAAAGTTTAGAAAGGAAAAGATGAACAAAACATGAACAAATGTACCAAGAAGAGACTTCAGAATGAAAACTTGCGGGTCTTGTTTAATATGAAGTGTGAGATACGTGGTTAAGGCAAAACAGGACTTTGGGCCAACAGCTTGCTTAGATTGTATTGTTAATAGGACAGACACATATTTTTCAGGAGACTTACAGATAGCCACCCTCCACCAACCCCACTCTCTGACAAAGGCTAGAAAAACTGAATTAGAGTGAAAACCAGGGCTTCCCTAAGTATCTCTTAAGAAGAGCTGGAGGGGCTTGTGGGGACAGTCTGAAACATGTCTTCTATGAATGGGAAAGCTTGGCCGTTGTGCCACTAGGAAATCTGATCTAGGCTGGTGTGGATGTGACATATTGAGCTGGTTCCCCACGTCCATCAAGAGTTTTGTCGTGGCTGCTAGATTAGGGGGTTGCTCTCTAGAATTTCAGTGTTGAGACTGGACAGGAGGAAGCCAGGCTGGAACTTCACAGTGCAAGAGGAGTCCACCCTGAATCACTAGTGAGGAAGTCCACGGGGTTTTTCAGGGGATGGGTTACGTCGGCTGTTTTTCACAGACCAAGTTAGGTGTATCTTGGAGCCCACAGTGATGAAGGACACAGGCAAGATCCTGGGGATAGAAAAAGCCAGAAACATGTCAAGTGGCATGTGTGAGAAAGGAGAAGGGAGCAAGGCATCTGAGCATCTCCACACATCTGCCCAAAATCTTGATGGTGGGCGAGGTGGACCTTGTCTGTGGGCACAGAACTTTGGCATGCTGAGAACACCCAGTGCTACAAGATACTCTCTTCTGGGAATGGATAGATTAGGTCATCTTCCATGATGAAGCCAGGGGGAGCAGAAACAAGTGTGGCGTTCACCGTTCCTGAAGTTATCTGCCTTTCCACTAAGAAAAATGGTATGTAGATTCTGGCTGCACCGAGCTGAACAAGAGGTGCATTAGACCCAAAATACACTGCTCTCACTTTGCACTTGGCTCTGCCTTCAGAGGAAAGTGGAGTTTTCCGTCCCGCATTCAGGTCACCATCCACTGGCTTCCTTCCACCCTTTAAGACAAGTGATGGTACCTCATGGAAGTACAAGTCAACTCTATTACAGCAAATCCTCAGGGAGGATCCTACAGTGTGAATGCATTGAACATGAGCAAGCTTGGGTTGAAGATGTGGAATCTGCCTCATGGGAGGACATCTACTGTAACACTACTGGATATGGGTTCACACAGCAGTCAGACAGAGGAAACCTTAAAAGGTGACCGGTCATCCTTCACTGAACCCGGGTGGATTTAACTTTATTCTTCCTGCATCAGAAACTGGCAATTACCTAGCTTTGGGTCAGATTTTCTTCCTGGTTTCTCAGACATTGATTCCATGCTGTAGGGCTCGGGATACAAATATTGAGAAGGAATGCTTACATAAACAAAATACCTCATTGATTAAATGTCAGGAGGTAAGTTGCTTCCTGAAACTCAGGGTCCGTGCCCAGATCTTTGATTGACATTTAGGGAAAATAAATGACCCATGGATTGACAGAACTGGGGGCATTAAAACTGCACACTTAGGGTTTATAGCATTATCATAGATTTTGGACCAATAATGAGTACTCTTCTCATTTCTGTGTATCTGCTTACCTATGTGAGTACCCGAGGCCCTTTGTAAAATAAAATGCAGTTCAGGTATTAATGGCACCATGACAACGTCATCCCCTAAAAGAAAGAGCAAGAAACAAATAACTATGTGCGATGTTTTGATTGTTGTTGCTGTTATATGTATCACTTTTAGTGGATTTATTAGAAAAAAATGTTTCTCCTATAAAATAAGTTTTACTTAAGGTGTCTAAGAAGATGAGTGGGTTGGCTGAGAATCTAGACCACAGGGAACTTGGATGTGTAACCTTACACTCAGCAAGCCTTTGACAAATGCTTGCCGTAATTATTGTCATTTATCTCAACAGCTGCAGAGAGTGTGTCCAAGATAATCGGAGTTAAAAAGTGGGTTAAGCTAGATGTCACGGTACACATCTGTGATCCTGTGACTTGGGGAGGCCAAGGCAGAGACACTGTCTGTCTACACAGCATGACCTCATTTCAAAATAGCATGAAAAAAGGAAACAAGGTGTGTATTGATAGCTCAGTGGTCGAGCTCGTGCGGCATCGATGAGCCTTTAGGATGAGTCTTTAGTTCTAATAAAAATGTTGGTCACAAAGCAGAGACATGTGACTTTAATTTGGAGCAAAGTTGGAAGAGACTGTAAAGCCACCCAATAGAGCAGAACTCCACAGATAAAAGCCCTGCCTGGATTATACAGGAAGCACAAAGCGCTTTACAATACTACACCTGGTTTAGAGAGTGTATCCTGGATGGTGAAAAGCAGGAACACAACAGTGACCAGAAGACTGAATTTCATTTAGATCAGGTTTGTAGCCAAGCATGTCTTAAATTCAGAGCGCTGGCGCACAGACATCAGACTTCTGGGAGCTGACTTCCGGGAGGCTGGGTCCACCGAATGGCCCGATGTGAACCCAGTCCTCATTAAATAAGAGATGGTTGTAGTATTTTTCTTTCTCAGCATTGGCTCCTACTTCCCTGAGGACTCATCCCTGGATCATCAGACACAGCGTGAATTCATGGCTCAGATCTGCTGCAGTGGGACTTGTCACCTTAGATGTCTCTTTTCAGGTCTCTTCCGTTCTTCTTCAGGCAAATATTTCCCGATGTCTTTGCTCAACATCCTTTGGACAGTAGACAACTTCATTTGGATGCTGTGGGAATTTATCCTTGCAACCAACAAATGCAATACCTGCTTCTCAGTGTAGGGTGATTCTTAACTGGAAAGAGACATTTAGGAGAGAGAAAGACAGAGTCGCTGACTTGTCAGTTCTGTCCTTGCACCATGAACTGTTGTTTTCCGTTGTAGTCCCACATCCATTTCCTGCTCTGCTTGGGTTCAATTTATAATCCACACATACTTGGGAACTATTGGTCTTTTTACTTCTCACACACAAAGGTTAACAGGCAGGCCTTATACTACATCAATCAATTCTCATGCCTTTAAATATACATACAGATCTAAATGTAACCTGAATAATGTCAATTCTTCACATGGTCAGCTAGAAGACTATTGAAAGCTACAGCTGTAGATAGCTTAAGAAGCATTTAAGAAGCATACAAGTAATGTGTTAATTCTATGGAAATACTTTGGGAACTAGGAGCTACCGACATGTCTTCCCTACCATAATGAACTGTATTCCTTCTGAAACTGTGAGTCAGAATAAACTGTTCCTTCCTTAAGCCAATTCTGGTTCGGTGTTTGGTCACAGCAGCAAGAAAAGCAGCTAATGCATGCGTATTCTCCAGAAGGCAAGGCATAGTCTCCTTGCACGGTACTTCAGTACTCTACTTGGGGCCATTCTAAGCAATGAAACAACAAAAAAATCCCACCAATATAGATTTATGAGTAGATGATAGATAGATACATAGATGATAGAACAATAGTTCCTGAGAGGGGACTATTTACAGGACAGGGATTGATGTAGGGCAGATAGCATCTCTTCTGTCTATTTCAGCTGAGAAGCTGTGCATTGGAAAGCCAAAATTTTGCCCCTCTACGCATGTCTAGAACCTGTGAATGACTTCGAGAGTTGATTGAGGAGTACATATAAGTTTGAGCTGTGATAGTATACAAGTTGACCAATACCGAATCTGCTAATGAGAGGATGCTGTGTATATTTCCTATAAGCAGTTTTTCTGGACTTCCATCTGTATGGTTGGGTTATATAAAGGTGACAATGAGGACTGAAGTCTCCAGGAAGTCCCTTCAGAGGGTAGAAAGGAAGTCCCTTCAGAGGGTAGAAAGGATCCACGGTGGGGACCAGTGAGTGGCTGAGTTGGGCTATGTTCTGGGAAGGCTCTGTAGAAGATTTTGCACTGGTACATCTGTTTCAGAGACAGTAGCGGTGATGGTTAATCTTGGTTGTCAACTGACAGCTACATCCAGAATCGCTCCCCTCCAAGATGTTGGACACTCCTTTGAGGGATTTTTCTTGATCAGATGACCTAAAGCATGAAGACCCATTCTAGTTGTAGAATGTGTCAATGTGTCGGCCCACATAACAGGATAGGGAAAAGGGAAACTGCCTTTTTTTTTTTTTTTTTCCTTTTTGGCCTCCATCTCTCTGGCAAATTCTCCTATCCCACTGCTGTGGTGTTTGCTTGCTGATATCAAAACTAAATCCTTTTGGGATTCCAACATAGACTGAAGACTGAAATCCTCTGGGTCTTCAGCTCCATCTTAGGAGTGATGAGCTACCCAGCCCCATGAGCTATACAGCTACAGTACTCTAGGCATCTCTGGTGTGAGACAGCCATTGCTGGACTACCACCTGTAAGTCAGTCTAATAAATCCCTTTTAATCTACATATCCATTCTCTCAGTCTCCTTCCTTTAGAGAACCCTGGCTAATGCAGCAACAAATGTCTATCATCATTCGTAACTGGAATCTAACAGTTGTTGCTGAAGTTACATATTTTGGTATGTTTCATAAATTTAAGTAAATGTCATAAGAGACATAATTCATTTCAGAATAGACTTTAAAAACACACTGATTTAAATGCTAATGAAAGCCTCCAGCAGCCAGTGCTCCAAGAGAAAAAGTTTAAGATGATCCAAAATTTCATCATGTTGTTTGCCTAACTGCATCATAAATCTCAATATTAAATGAATGTGTCTTTTGATACCAGTAAAAATAAGAGCGTGTTTAGTACTCAGAGGGAAGAGGCGCACACACACAGCTGTTGTATTTCAGACAATGTAGGCAGTTTTATGTCTCTGGATGGCTGAGAGATGACTCTGGAGGCTTGGATGGACGTGAGGGATGAGGCAAAGATACTTCTGACCAGATTCTCCAAAGCAATGTGAAAGAAGGTCAGCTTCTCAACAGACAGCCATGAGGAATGGGGGAAAGACTCTCGAGAACCTGGAAAGTTTATAATCACAGGTGTGTATGAGTTGTGAGTGTGTGAGCGTGACAGAAACAAAGTAATGGAAAGCAGATGAATCGTGAGACTGATAGATGCTCTGCCCAGATTGATAACCAGACAGATGTTTCAGAGAGAGATCCCTCTGGCCCAATTTTTTTGCTATCTATATTTTGGTGTTATAGCCAAGGAGTGTTCTTAGCATTAGGGGAAACAATTGAAAGGATGAAAATAGAAATAAATACCTGGGGGCCCTGCATCTGACATGCTCTAACTCAACAATAACGGCAACACTCCAACTTACTGGGTCAGAAACTGGGCAAAGGGCTGTATCCATCATACCAAACACTGGAGAAGCAGAGGCACATGGATCGTAAGTTCCAAGACTGTTTGGGCTATAGACTCAAGTAAGGCCCAGACTAGGCAGCTTAAAGAGACCCAGTTTCAAAATGCTAAGTAGAAGTCAGAGCTGCCCACGGAGTCTGTCATGCAGAATTTACCCAGCATGCACAAAGTGCTGGGTTCCATCCTCAACACCAAAGAAAAGCAAGAAGGAACAGAACAAGAATGGGCAAAGGATTTGAACTGATGTTTTCCTAAAGATATGCACATGAAAAAAGAGCCTGGAAAAATATTAATTACCACTAATTCCTAGAGAAATGCAAATCAAAGCCACCTTGAGCTATGTCCTCATACCTACCTGTGATGGTTTGAGTAAGAATGGCTCCCACATAGGCTCATAGACTTGAATGTTTGGTCATCAGGGAGTGGCACTTTTAGAACATGTGGCCTTATTTGAGGAAGTGTTTCAATGGGAGGGGGGTGGGCTTTGAGGTTGCAAATGTTTAAGCCAGTTGTCTGTCTGTCTGTCTGTCTGTCTGTCTGTCTCTCTCTCTCTCTCTCTCTCTCCCCCTCCTTCCCTCTCTCCCTCCCTCCCTCATTCCCTCTCTCCCTCCCTCCCTTCCTCTCTCCCTTCCTCCCTGCTGCCTTTGGATCCAGATGTATAATTCTCCAGCTACCTCCCTAGCACCATGTCTGCCTGTGTGCCGCCCTGCTTCCAGCCACGATGACAGTGGATTAAACCTGTAAACCTGTAAAAAACACCCCAACAAAATGGTTTCCTTTATAAGAGTTACCATGGTTATAGTGTCTGTTCAAAGCAATAAAGTCCTAACTAAGATACCACCAGAATGGCCACTGTCAAAGAAATAGAAAACAAGTGTAGGTGTAGAGACCAGGGAAGCGGCAACCCTGTAGCCAGTCAGTGAGAATGTAAAATAAGGCAGTTGCTATAAAACATCCTGTGGAGACTCCTTGAAGAAAAAAGAGATGAAAACTCATAATTCCAGGGTCTAGTTAGATATAAGTGCAAAATAAGTAAATGCAGAACGTATTTGCACACCCATAGCCAGAGCAGCATTATATTAAATAACCAAACAGTAGAAGCCATCTAAGTAGCCACTATCAGATGAGTGGGCAAACAAGGCACAGTGGGCTGTGGACAAATGAACTAGCACTCAGCCCTGAAGAATGAAATTCTGATTCTTGCTAATGTATGGGTGAACTTTGACAACACTTACTAAATCTCAGAATTGTTTTTAAAAAATGCAAATCTGAGGTGATTCTATTACTGTGGAGAGTCTAAAGTTGCCAATGTCATTGTCATAGGAGAGTGTCTGACAAAGGCTGAGGGAACAATGGAGAGCATTGTTTAATGTGAAGAAATCAACTGTTTTGCAAGCCTAGAATGTTCCAGGGCTTGTTTGTGTGGCAATGTGAGCACTCTTCACACTTCTGAACTACACACATACAATGGTTCACACTTCTGAACTACACAAATACACTGGTTTGGGGGTAAGTTTCATATTATGTGTTGCAGCCACAGTTAAACATTTTAAATTGCTTTTAAAGAAAAATCCACTTGTAAGAGATGAAGTAGCATTGGCTTGCCTCCCATCTCACTGCTCAGACAATGAACTATGTCCAGTGACGTGTCGTCGACTGTTAAAATATTTTCACGTTAGAGAGGGAAGAGATTGATGAAGCCAGTGAAGAGCATAGTTGTTTGGTGAAGATAATTAAAAATGGGTTGAAAGGATCAATCCATAGCAAAAAGGTAAAAGGGGTTTCAGTTGCCCCAGGCATGATATCTCACACCTGCGATCCTAGCACATAGGAGACCAAGGTAGAAAGATTGTGTATTTGAGACCAGACTGGTTAATACAGTGAGGTCCTGTCTCAGCAACAGTGATGCAAAGAAAGGAAGGAAAGAGGATGGGAAGGAAAGGGAAGGGAAGGGAAGGGAAGGGAAGGGAAGGGAAGGGAAGGGA
>NC_034605.1:44848491-44851010 GCF_900095145.1 Mus pahari | reverse complement strand
GGAGGGGGAGGGGAAGGGAGGGGGAGGGGGAGGGGAAGGGAAGGGAAGACAGAGGGACAAATGATTGAATATATGTATATGTGAAAATAATTGACATGTATGCAATGTTCAAAACCCACAGGCACTATCTGCATGGAGCTGCCATCTCTCTGAGCTGCTGTTTGCTTCTCCTATATTATTTACAAAATTATCCTAATGCTAATTTACTTTTTATAATGACACAGAACCAATGCCAATCTGTCTTTTAGATAAATGTCGTTCTTCACATTCTTAGATACCAACACCAGTCTATGCTCTTTAGAAAAAAACAAACCAACCAAACAAACAAACAAAAAACACAATAAAACTTTTCAAGATTTTGGTAAAACATATGTGTATTTTTATATGGAACAAAACCCCCTGAAAACAGCCTGAAAGTTAACTATGACAACTTTGTTATTCAAGATTGTGGCATTAGGCCATTGATACCATACCTAGAACACTTCTCGGGACACTTACCTCAGGAGAACAGGATGCCAATGAAAGAACCAGGAAGATGCCACTCCATCTGAGGTGGAGGAAGGGCAGGACAGATCACAGAGTTTCACTGTCCCTAGAGGCTGAGCTTATCAATCATGTGAGCCATGTATGTGATAACTGAGTTATCTCTACAGTTTGCCCTGCCCTTTAGCACACATTTGTTATTATTCCATATGAAAATGCCCTCCAATGTAGTGTAATTCCCCACATATGTCCTGCTTAGCTTATTGGAGTCTCTGGGTCAGACAGTCCCTACCTCCTACTTCTTTGGTTCTGTTTTTCTGGGCCTGTCCTAAAGTTGCAGTCCAGATGTAGGCTGGGTCAGGCATGTTGATACATACCTGCCATCCCAACACCGCCAACCCAAGGCTGGGACAAAAGGATTGCTACAAATCTGTCCTACATAGGAAACTCCAGGTCAGCTAAAGCTGTAGACAGAGGCCCTATCTTAAAAAGCAAAACCAAACAAAGCACAAAGCCAAACCAACCAAGATAAATTAATTAACATGTACAATAGACTTTCCAAGTTCAACTGGGAGAGGAGAGACTTGCTCCTTAAGTTATTCATGTGCTGGAAAGATTTATTTCTTCCTTGGCTGTGGGTCGAGAGGAGTGCTGGTGGTAGTGGTATCAAGCTTATTTGAGAGTTGGGTTGATCAGGAGAGGAGGGAAAAGCCTAAGAGTGAATCATTGCAAGATGGAAGCCACAGACTTTGATACCTACCTTAGGATTCGGGATTTGCTTCGGCTCTTGGCGATGTTGGAGATGGAACCCAGAGCCATCTCCCATCTACCAAGTAGTCACTCTAAAATATCTGAGGCCACTTCATGCTCTACAGGTATTAGATTTTCTTTTTATGTTTCTAGAAAATTAAAACGGGATGGATGAGTTGAAGTCTCTCGGCAGCATAAGGACAAGTGTCAGTGGTACTGGACCAGGTCCTTCGGTAGAGGTTGTCTCTCTCGGAATGGAATTATTCAAGTAGATGCTGGTCAGCTGGAGACTGAACTGGGTGGGGCAGAGCTGAAGCCCTTTTCTTCCTTCTGCACTGCCCCCTTCAGGGAAGGACTGCAGGCCAAAAGGAGTCAGATGAAAGAGGGCATGATGTATCAATGGTCAGTGGAAAGCATGGTATTATATCACACACTTGTAACCCTAGAACATGAGAGGCTGAAGCGGGAGGATTACCATCAGTTTAAGACAAACCTGGGCTCTCTAGCAAGACCCTGTCTCAAAGGACCAATCCAAATAACCAAAAAAATAAAATAAAATAAAATAAAAAATAAATGGCTGAGATGAAGACGAATCACACGCAAAACAGAGGTGCTCTGGCAAGTGTATAAATCGCAGAGAGTGGGGTAGACAGAGCTGGTCCTGTCTCGTCTCCCCTGTGTAGGCGGCTACATCTTCAGGCAAGTGCAGTCAGTGGAGTAACCAGCCCCTCAAAGACCAGGATGGAGATGGCCTCGTGGACACCCCAACCTGCACCTCTCTGGATTGACAAAAGGAAGCTGAAGATTTACTTCAGTTACCCAGGGCTGCTGCTTCATGTTCTGACTTGTGGAAGTGTGTCTCCTTAGTCTTACAATGATGTGGGTGCTTTTTAAGGCACTGGGGATGAAAAAAAAAAAAAAGCGATATTTGCATTGAGGAAAAAAAAAAACCTCACATTGCAGAAGTGATCTGAGAAGTCCAGATGGCTCTTCAGAAATGACTTGTTGGGTAATTACATAATATATTTACATAGCTCAGGAGACATATGTTGAGTGGTGTCTCTCCCAGATCTGAGTCTTCTACTTACACTCCTGACTTTATTACCAGCCTATTTCTTTTGGTATTATGGTGTATATTTGGTAGTATGATGTGTGTGTGTGTGTGTGTNTGTGTGTGTGTGTGTGTGTATACCACCATTATGCCCAGCAGATATGTGTGTGTGCATGTGTGCTCCTGTGCATACACACATATATGTGTGTGTGCGTGTGCCTGTGTGTGTGTGTGT
>NC_034605.1:44829503-44848457 GCF_900095145.1 Mus pahari | reverse complement strand
TGTGTGTGTGTGTGTGTGTGTGTGTGTGTGTGTGTGTGTGTGTGTGTGTGCTGGGCACAATGATGGTAATCTCAGCATTCAGGAGGCTGACCAGGAGAATCCTGAATTCAAAGCCAGTGTGGACTACCCAACCAGACCTTGTTTGTAAGCAAAGACACAAAAACATACATTTGTAGCACAGCAGGAATGATTTTAAGTACACCATCTATAGCCGTGTAGCCAGCACCACATCTCGTCTGCAGAATCACTCCATCATCCTGATTGAGACTTTAGTAGGAGCTTCCACTCCCTCTTCTCAGCCTCCAGTATATTCTAACTTACTTTCTGACTCTATGAGTTTGACTCTTCTGGATGGCTGACCCTGGCTGTCTGCTTTACTGGATCTGAAATCAATTACGATACACACCTCTGGGTGGGTTTGTGAAGCTATTTCTTGGTGGTGGCCCAGACACATGGGATTTGAGGGACAAACAGGGATCTTTGGCCTGCCCACTTCCACTTCTCGCTGGTGCGTGTGTGTCTTCTCTCAATGCTACCGTGCTGTCTGTCATCCTTCCAGCCATCAGAAAGCAGCTTCTCTGGCCTTCAAGCATGCATTAAGGATCAACAGCTCTCCAGGACTCCTCCAGATCTTTAGTGCCAGACTGGGACTGCTGGATAGTCCAACCTCATGGATCAAAGAGTTGCTGGGTTTTCAGCATCTGCAGTGTGAGCAGCCAGCCCCTGTTGGATTACCCAGCCAATGAGTAAACCAAGGGGCTACACTCCTTTGTATGCATTCATTATATCACTTCTGCTCTTCTGGAGAAGCCTGTCTAATGCATTACATAAATGGAAACCTGAAATATTTGTCTTATATGTGTTATTTATTTCACTTAGTATAGTGCCTTTATTATTCACTCAAGTTGTGATATGTGTCAGAATTTCTTTACTTTTCAAGGCCAAATGATAGCCATGTGTATACATACACACACACGTGTGTGTGTGTGTGTGTGTGTGTTTGTACATGATATAAACATATGTCATACATACAAAAACACAGTCATATTTATCTTTCCAATTGCTGGTGAACATTCATGCTGTTCCTACCTTTGGGTTATTGTGTATAATGTTATGAACATCAGTGTAGAAGTATTCATTTGAGTTCTTGCTTCCCATTGTTTTGTTTAAATACCTAGAAATAGAAGGTCTTTCATTTTCGAGGAATATCAGTAGCCAATTTTATTAGTTTCTTATGTGTTACATAGACTTCTGTGCATAGGTAGCCATTTTGTGAGTATCTTTGTGCTTGTAGTGGTTCTTCATGCAGATAGAGCAAAACTAAACTATAAAGACATTTCTTCATTTTATACCAGAATGTCATAATGGATTAATATACATTTAAGTATTTCTGGATAGCTCCACATTCATATACAAAGAACTTCTTCTTTTTTTCCATGTCTTTCTCTTGATGTAACTGTATAATAGTCAACTGAGTGGCTGCATTATGTATTTAAGTGAATGGCATTGTTGGATGATGTCGTAATTTTTTGCTATCAAAGTCATTATAAAAGTCTAATACATGATTGTGCACGTATGACATACATGTAGCATAGAATCCCCTAAAATGAGTTACTAGGTCAGCGGATAAAAGCATGTTTCCAAGTACCGAACATTTCACCAATTGATTGGTCATTCTTGCACAGGGACCATGCCAATCTTTTCTGTGTCCTTCTGGTTTTTGTATATGTGCTACCAAAGTGAACATGCTTTTAATTTTGGTAAATATTGGTGAATTTCTTTCCCTATGAGACGTGGAATTAACAGTTCTCTTTGGCCACGAGTCAACTCTGTCCTCTTATGGATTTAATGTGGGCTTTTAGGTTTGGCTAAACTGCCGGCTTAAAACTGGCATCACAGGGCCGTTTTTATTTGGTTTTCATCTTTGACAGGTAAAGCCCACAGCTTTTCCTATTTAAAAGCTAGTTTGTTTCTCGGGAGGTTTCTATTAATGTCCTCTCCCCATTTTTCTACAAACAACCGACCATTTTCTGACTACTACCTACAAATAGCCTGTACACTTGGGAGATGAGCTGATTTCCTGTGAAACGAGCTAGAAATATTTTTCCCAGTGTGTCATCTGTCCTGTGACTTTACTTACAGAACCTGCCCTTAAAAAAATAATAATGGTTTTACAACGTTGGAAAGATTCACCTTTTCTTTTGGGCATCTGGATATTGGGTCACAGTTAGCAAAGGTTCCTGGGTCCCAGCGCTGCAAAGGACAACATCACTGCTTTCTGCCAGTGTTGTCTTTACTTACTAAAAAGGCCGGCAAGCACTTCTCTCCTGAATAGTTTTTGGTGTTTGCACAAGGCTTTAAAAGACCGTGATCTTCCTTCATCTCATTTCAGTTGGCTACTTGGCTGCCTCCAAAATGTTTGCTTGAAAATCTTCCCAACACATTTATTGTACATACTCAAGATAGCTAGATGAAAGGATTCCTGGTATCTTCATGATAAATAAGGATGAAAATTTAAGTGGACAAATACACTGATAAATCATTACACAATATGTACAAAGAGAAGCAACCACACTGGAGTCATCTCTGCGACCTGCCCATTGGACCCAGCTTGGACTGTGTGGTGACCGCTGTCACTCCTCTGTTTGTGCCCAGAACATGGCAACCATTCTGCTAACTGTTGAGATTCTATACAGCATTTTGATTTCCCATATGAGTTGGGATCCTTCTTTATCCTGCGAGCCCACATGCCAATTTGGAACGCGTTACATTTGCACGCTGTTTCCTCTTCCCGAGGCTGGAACAACAAAAGAAACGGCTTAGCAGAAGAAGGATGTGTCTTGGCTCATGGTTTCTGGAAGTTTCAGTCTGACATTACCAGGAAGACATGGCAGCAGGAATGACTCCAACTGTGTTACTGAGATCCCGCAGTGAGGCCTTTGGTCATACATATGGTGGCAGCAGAGCCAGCCGCTTTTCTTCTGCTGTGGAAGATAGACTCTTCCAGATGTGTCCCCCAGGTGCCCCTCAGCACTCACTTCTGCCAGCGGGGCCCCACCCCATGAAGGTTCCACAATGCCACTAGCTGCAGACACATGACCCATAGAGGGACATGTCACATGCTCACCCACGCAGACACCTTCGGGCTCTCGGGTCTCTCAGCTTGCTGGCTTTCACTTCGGTTCTATCACAGATGATGAATGTCAAGTTATTCTCAGAAAGGCTTTCTGCATTTTCCATGTAAGTTTCTTCTTGGTAATTTACCTTCTGCTGTTTCTGCAAATGTTATCATTCCTTCTAATTTATTAAGGCTATCAATTTCTGTCAGGCCCCACTCACACGCAGGGCTCATTTACAATCTGCAACAGTTTCTGAGAAGATTCTCTATGGTCCTGCTATTGTGGGAACGTGTTATCTACAAATAGGAATCCTCTCTCTCTGCCTCCTTTCCAATTCTGTGCTTATAACTTATTTGTCTTATCCAACCTCATCACCCGAGGCCTCCAGGAAAACGTCAAAAGTAAGAGCAACAGAGAGCAGCTGTCCCAAGCCCCACCCTTCTGCATTCTTGCATTATCTGTTTCAGACAGTACCTCTTTGCTTTCTATTATGGAAAAATTAAGACTTAAACTTATATATTTATCTTCACTCTCTGATCCTCTCTGCTTCCCTGTTCGGCTTGGTCTAATTATCTTTTATTGCTAAGATTTATAACGTTTAAATTCAACGAGCACGCTTTAATTAAGCCTCGCATCCTTTGTCTTCAGATATTATTCTAAAACACTGTATAACTATTATGACTTGATAAATCTCGCTCGCGCAGGAATCTGTTGGAGAGTAACGTGATCCCATGTTAACTGCTGCTGCTCCAGACAGGGCACCTGGTTAAGTCTGTTTGCTCCTACAGTCTGTATTCTTTTCTGGCTTGCCTTTCTGATCACACTCCATTACTGCATGTCCCCATGCCCCACGCTCTTGTCTTATGCCAGTTCGTCATAAAACTGGCCATGGTGGTATGTACCTATTATCCTAGGTACACTTGAGAGATAAAGGCGGGATAATCAGGAGTTTTAGGTTATCCTCAACTACATGTTGAGTTTGAGGGTAAACTAGTCTACATGAGACCCAGTGTACTGGCTAGTTTTGTGTCAACTTGACACAGCTGGAGTTATCACAGAGAAAGGAGCTTTAGTTGGGGAAATGTCTCCATGTGATCCAGCTGTGAGGCATTTTCTCAATTAGTGATCAAGGGGGAGAGGCCCCTTGTGGGTGGGACCATCCCTGGGCTGGTAGTCTTGGATTCTATAAGAGAGCAGGCTGAGCAAGCCAGGGGAGGCAAGCCAGTAAAAAACATCCCTCCATGGCTTCTGCATCAGCTCCTGCTTTCTGACCTGCTTGAGTTCCAGTCCTGCATCCTTTGGTGATCAACAGCAGTATGGAAATGTAAGCTGAAAAAACCCTTTCTTCCCCAACTTGCTTCTTGGTCATGATGTTTGTGCAGGAATAGAAACCCTGACTAAGACCGGGCAGTGGTGGCGCACGCCTTTAATCCCAGCACTTGGGAGGCAGAGGCAGGTGGATTTCTGAGTTCGAGGCCAGCCTGGTCTGCAAAATGAGTTCCAGGACAGCCAGGGCTATACAGAGAAACCCTGTCTCGAAAAAAAAAGAAAAAAAAAAAAAAAAAAAGAAACCCTGACTAAGACACCCAGTCACAAACAAACAAAACAAAACAAAAAAGCAAAACTTTATAGATTTCTAGAGCAAGTCCTTCAGGTGACATTTCCACATGTGATTTGTGAGTGGTGTATTCTTTATGTTATTGTATATCAGGGAATGTTTTTTATCTTACCTTTGTTCATCACAGATTACAGATTGGATATGTAATTCTAAGGCTAACTTCATTTTCCTTCTGAACTCTGTAGACATTGCCTTCTTACCTTCGGATATCTTTTGTTGTTAAAAGAATGTCTGATGCCAATGTGCACTCCACCCAAGGACACTTCAGTGCTGTGAGTCCTTCTGTCTCCATAGTGAGTATGAGGCTGTCTGTCCTTGGTAACTTTTTAAAGTTTTCTATTTATTCTCTGGAATTCTGACATTTAATCAGTTTGGGTCATAGGGGCCCCATGGATACGCTTAACACTGACAAAATATTTCTTTAAGATAAGAACCATTATTCCTAACTCACATTATCCCTGTGTCTAGTCAGGGCTCTAACTGTGAAGAGACACCATGATCACGGCAACTCATATAAAGGAAAATATTTAATTGGGGCTGGCTTACCATTTTGGAGATTTACTCTATTATCAGTATGGAGGGAGACAAAGCAAGACTCAGGCAGATGTGGTACTGGAGATGAAGCTGGGAGTTCTCTGTCTTGATCCACAGGCAGCAGAAGGAGACTGTGTGCCACACTGGGTATAGCTTGAGCATATGAGACTCAAAGCTGGCCTCCACAGTGACACACTTCCTCCAACCAGGTCATACCTACTCCAATAAGGCTATACCTCTAATAGCGCCACTCTCCATTGGGGCAAACATTCACACACATGAGTTCAGTGGGGACATCTCATTTCAAACCACCACATCCCATGACTATAATTGTGGTTAGCACTTTAAGGTTCAAGCAGATTGAACAATGTGTTCCCAGCACCCTGTCCAGCCTCTTCGTTGGCGTAGGCTTTCGGTGACGAAGGCTTCATTCAGAATACCAACCACTTTGATTTTACTTTGAAAGTCGGATGGTTGCTGCCTTGAAATTTGGGTGCCTGTGACTGATACTAGGAATAAGATGATACCTTTGTCTTAGCAAGTTTTGTGTATTATAGAAGAAAGAGTGAAGAGATGTTGAATTGATTCCACCTCTATGGTCCTCTTCCTAGGCTCCACCCCAAGCAAAGGATGTCTGTTATGGTGACCAAAAGGTAAGAGGGGTCTAGAAGCCTTGAGAACAGGATAAGCATAGGAGCATAAGCAGCAAAAGGATTTAGGGGTTCCTCAACCCTTGATTAAATCCTCTCTGTTGGTGTATTTAGGGGTTCCTCAACCCTTGATTAAATCCTCTCTGTTGGTGTATGGGAAAGATGGGATTGAAAATCACGGATGTGGCTTTCAAAAAACAACCTAGATTCATATGTGAACAGAACAGGACCCTGTGTCCTCAGCATGTGACTGGCCATCCAGAACCACAAATCATAATGTCGTTGAGCCAGGGAGTTCCCCAAGGTCATGCTGCATATCAATGGTAGAGTGAATAGTAAGGGGTTTTTCCCCTTGAATATCAGCAGAAGGCAGAGTTCCTTGTATCTCCATAGACAGTTGGGATGGTTGCCATGACTAACAAGAAAAACACCAGTTCCCTCTAACGTATTGAGCTATGGAAGTCTTGACTGCTATGAATTGAGTCTCACTCCCAGCATGGCAGTCTTCTCTCTGACTGGACATGGAGAGAAATGGAGGATGTGTCCATTTGTGGCAACACATGACATCTGGGACAGTTTCTTAGGACAATGGCACTTGTTCTGTTCTATCATGAGCTAATTCTCCATTGGATAGAACAAAGTTCCATTGTGATGTGCAAGTAAAATATCTACAGCAGGGTCAACCATAGTCCGATTGATACTTAGCCTGCATAGTTTTGTTTTTTGTTTTTTGTTTTTTGTTTTGTTTGTTTGTTTTGTTTTGCTGTAGGTCTGTCCTGGATACTGTAGACACTTTGAAGAGCCCCTAGCTTCTGCCCACCAGATTCTAGCTGTGACCACATGTACCTTCAGACTTTTCCAAATGGGCTCGAGGGAACGAAAACTCCCCCTCTTGGGAACCACTGATCTACACAGATTGGCTATAAAAAGTTCCCTTTCTCTGGTAATTAAGTCTGAAATATAGATAACAGGTTTTTTAAAAAAACGAATCCTTCTTTTCACACTGGAGTCTTTGAAGATGACGTGTTAAAACAAAAACATTCCAAGCTTTGGAGAGGCAAAGAATCTTTATATAAATACAGTGAACCCTTGAGACCATCAAAGAGCAGTACAGAAAATAAAATTCTGTGTGTGGCATGGGAAAGATGTTCTGAGCCTACCATTTAGTTTGGGCCTGCTTTGCTAATGGTCACAGCATGGCAATTAATCTCTTTGTGCTTGTCTTTAAGCTACACAATGTCTAAACATGATTGAAAAAATATATTCTTCTTTCGAAAATAGAACAACTATTTGCAAAGATGGCTCAGTCGGCAGGAGGCTCTGCTGTCACTCCCTGGATTCTATTTTTGCTGAGAGGAGCCAGTGCCTTTAAAAGAGACACTGAGTCTAATGTTCAGTTAAACGGCTCTTGCTGCTACGTGATATGAAGATAAATTTGCTTAATGGTCAAACTCTTGCCTTGAAATATAATCTTAAGCTGAATGTTGGGAAGGTGCCTGAAGGTTGGAAATATAGCAGTTTCTAGAAAAGCTTTTGAATTGTTGACTGTTGCCTAATACTGGTATTTCTGACTGCTGGTACTAGTTCACAATGGAATGCTGCCTCAGTTGCCTATAAAAGGAACTTCCTGTCACCTTGATACTGACCCCACCTATCTTCCCTGTGTATGGGGTGAAGGTGAAAGTTGGGGGTGAGGGGCAGAGGGGCAAACAGAATGTCAGAATTGTCTAGTGAAAAACAGAAAATCTTTCAACAAAGATGGGCTATTTCCAAGTTCAAAGTGCATTCTATGCTAAGCGTTTTAAGAATGCTAGACCCTTAGACGCATATAAATAATTATGAGCACATAGTCATTTCATGATATCCAGAAAGGAGCTGGTTCCAGGTCCATAGAACATGCCCAAACCTACAGATGCTCAGACACATACCCCTCCCATAAAATCGCATAATATTTTCATGTTACTTGTGCATAACCCTAAATCAAATCAGTTTCATTTTAGGTGATTCATGGCACCAAATGCAAGCCCATGTAAGCAGTTGTTATACAGATTTGTCTGGGGAAATGACTAAATAAAATTGTTATTCTATAGATACAATTTTTTCAAATGTTCTCTGTCTATGGTTGGTTGAATTTATGGATTCAGAATATATGGATACAGAGAGCTGACCACATATGTGCTAAATACATATATACACATGTTTTGTGTATATATATATATATATATATATATATATATATATACACACACACACACACCACACACACACACACACACACACTTCTATGTGTGATTTCTGTCTCATTCTCTCCATAAGTCAGAGACTTCCTATGTAGTTTATGCCTGTCGGAAACTTACTATGTCTCTCTCCCAGGCTGGCCTCAAATTCCATATGATTCCCTTGCCTTTGCTTCCGTACCACAGAGATTACAGATGTACACTATCAAGCCCTCTTGTATTTTGGTATTTTAAAAAACTGTGGCAAGTCCTGAAAATGCACTGTTGCCATGCATGTATGAATGGATGAAGCCGTTTGATTTGGGGATGGTTATTTCACTGCTGTGTAAATATTTCAACAGAGCTCCCATAATATGGTTGGCTAAATCAGCTAGTTCAGGCCTTAATCAGCTGGATGGTATCAAGTAACCTGTGAGTTGAAAAGAAGGCGAAAATCTAATCTTTCTGAAGGATCAAGTGTCCAAAGCTCAAGTTAGAGAAACAAAACCACATCAATGGAGGAGCTATGAATCAAGTCTCTTCTCTGATCATTTTTATTGTTGTTTTCTGGTGCTAGATATGGACCCTATGACTCTGTGCATATTTGTCACATACTATACTTGGTAAGTCCACCATAGGTGTTAACAGATATCCATCCATCCATCCATCCATCCATCCATCCATCCATCCATCCACTCATTCATTCATTTATATGTTATGTGTAACAGGTGTTTTGCCTGCATTCATGTGAGTACGTCACATGCCTGGCAGTGGTGGCACATGTCTTTAACCCCCGTACTTGGGAGGCAGAGGTAGGTGGATTTCTGAGTTCAAGGCCAGGCTGGTCTATAGAGTGAGTTCCAGGACATCCAGGGCTATACAGAGAAAACCTGTCTCGAAACACCTATCCCCCCCCCAAAAAAAAAACAAAAGTAAGTGTGTCACATGTGTGTGATACCCGAGGGAGCCAAAAGATGCTATTGGATCCCCTGGAACTGGAGTTACAGACAGTTGTTAACTGCCAGGTAGGTGCTGGGAGCTAAACCTGGGTTCTCTGCAAGAACAGCTGGTATTCCCTATAGGAAAACCAGCAGTCTCAATTAACCTGGACCCCCAAGATCTCTCAGACACTGAGCCACCAACCAGGCAGCAAACACCAGCTGATATGAGGCTCTCAACACATATAGAGCAGAGGACTGCCCTGTCTGGACTCAGAGAAGACACACCTAACCCTCAAGAAACTTGAGGCCCCAGGGAGTGGGGAGGTCTGATAGTGTGAAGGGTGGGGATGCGGGTCGAAGGAGGAGGTATGAAATGTGGAACAGTCAGAGGGTAGACCAGGAGGGGGATAAAGCCTGGACTGTAAAAAAAAAAGATTAAAGAATAAATAAAAAATAAAAAATGTAAAATAAAATAAAATAAACTGTTGAGCCATCCCCAGTGTAGAATGAGGGAGGGGGCTGGATAAGCCAGGCATACATATCCCTTCAATAGACCTGAAATGATGCAAAATGCTAATGTGTACCAGAAGGTCACAAAAGACTAGGAAGAACTCAGAGAAGCATGGGTGGTACCTGCCAAGGGTCTGAACCCAAGGCAGCTGTGTTCCAACCTCTGTCCTCACCTGTTAGGAAGACAAAGGGATGCCAACCCTTCTTCCAACAGCTCAGGAAATGGAACAGAGAGGCTCTTGTAGTAAACTAGTCCCGCGGGTGGTAATGTTTCTTCCTTCACCAATGCCACACTGTCCCACCAGGTCAGGCGTGTCCCCCCAAATAAATAATTAAATAAACTTTCCTTGAGGTGATACCCCATCTTAAAAGCAGCTTAAGGGCTCCATGTATTGGAAATTGGCCTTTGGGGCTAGAGAGATGGCTCAGCAGTTAATAGCCCACGTTGCTCTTCAAGGGGATCAGAGCTCAATTTCCAGTACCTGCTTTGGATGGCCCACAGCTGCTACCTGTAGCTGTAGCCCCAGGGGTTCCCAGACCCTCTGGCCTCTGCAGACACCTGAATCTTCATGAGCATGCCTCCGTACAGACACAAAGAAATCCAGACATGATTTAGACAAAAATCTTTTAAAATGGCATCTCTTCTATCCCCCCCAACTCCGTCCTGATGCAGCCAAGTTAAGGAACGCGCCCCACGCCTGCACACCCAGCCAAACGGAATCTTACATACCTCTCTGCCCGAGTGTGAAATCCTAACTATAAATACCTAAACGAACGGATGCTAAAACATTTTTAAACCAAGACGTGCGATGCAAAATGGAGTTATTAATATCAAGAGAAAAGAACACACTTAGAGACCTGGGAATCAAAAGTTTGAGCTTGCCTTGGCTGTGAGGGGGAAACGTTTTGGGAGGGAACCCAGAAGTGAAGCAATGTTTTCTTTCGTGGCTTGCTCCCTGATGGCCATTTAAGTAACCAACCATGCTATCAGAATCTACATCTTTATATATTTTTTAAAAAGGTCTTTTTCCAGTTGAATTCTTTTTGGTTCTGCCATGTTTCTTATGCCATGCCAAGTAGGTTGAGTGTTGGAGATTGCTAACAGCCAGATCTGGCAGAAACCACTTTCCCTAAGTGAAGCCAAGGTTTCATGCTCTTTGGTCAGCCTGGGCCACCTTGTCCTGCATCAGCTCCTCCTCCTCCTCCTCCTCCTCCTCCTCCTCCTCCTCCTCCTCCTCCTCCTCCTCCTCGTTCCCTCCCGGTCCTCTTCAGTTGGAGGGCTGCTACTCTTTATATGTCTGAGAAAAATACTAGTGCTGCTTAGCCTTTCTCCACCTTAAAAGTAAAATTAGTCTATCTCTCCATTTGGTTGAAAACGTCTTAAAGTGGGCCCCGCGTATCTGCTTGTTGGTTAGGTTTGGTTTGCTGTACTGAAGATGGAATGCGGGGCTGGTCTCATGCCAGACTTGGGTCTCTGAGCTCCACCCTCAACCCCTGGGTAGCACACTGTTCGAGAGCAATGAGGACAGTGAGTCCAGGTGCATTGGAGAGTTGAAGGATTGGTGAAGTTGGTGTCATCTTATTCAAAATCATTTTTTACATGAAGGACTCAAGTTATTTGGGGTTTTATTTTTAATGGAGGGAATAGGACAGGGAGAATTCTAGAATGAAAGCACTTGCATCAAAAAGACTTCCATGCTTTATGGAGTGCATCTAACTAAGGACAGGAAGAAAGAAACTGCTTTTTCTACCTCTTACTCCTGTTGGGGTGTGTCCACTGCCTGAGCTGCTTTTTGATGCTTGCTGGGTTTTGTTTAAGATGCTATTTTGTGAACATAAGAAACTGACCTTCTCAAAGAGAAGCCCTGGATTCTGCCATTCAGAAAAATGACGTTATAGCTCTCATATTGATTTTATATATGTGGAGAGAGAGGAGGGGACCCTTAGAGCATTTTTATACTCTGCCCTTATGGCAACAGCACACTTCTAAAGGAGAACTTACAACACCCATTGGACATGTATCCAGGCAAACCTCCCATTAAAAGATCCCCATCTACAGCGCAGCGATAGTGAGTTTTAAATCGTGGGTGTAATTAATTTAATCACTTGCCAGTACTGAAACACCACTGCACCCACAAAACTGACACCTGCTGTTGCTACCTGTAGGACGAGTCCCACAAACCCAACAAGATGTCGTCTCGTGGCAGCCCTTCTGATATGGAAGGTGATTCCCTTTGGCCCTTGAGCCATCTCTTGCCAGGCAGTTCATCTCAGAGCTTTCCTCTGTTTCCTGTCTGATATGGTTGCAAAGCCTTGGACTATGCTCTCTGCTTTACCTCTTTCCCAATTCAAAGGCCAGTTCTCATGTGATCCCAGAGTGGTGCTTTCAAGTGTGATCCGCCAGCGTGCAGAAAAAGAGAGTCATTCTTGCCCTCATTTCTTCTGAAATATTTCAGGTCACACTGTCAATTCAGATTGTATGGGAACCCACAAGTTCCTCCAAGCTGTAATTTTTGGAGAAGAAACATATCTTAAAGTTTCATTATTGTCAGGCATCTTCTAGAGGCATTGATTGGTGCCAGCTCTGTTGCTGAGTGTGCTCAGAGGATTTCTCTTAATTCACACCCTGTTCCAGGCAACACAGATGTTATCTGGTCAATGTGCTTTCTAAATCTCTATCAAGAGTTGGGTAGGCCTCTGACTAGGACAAGGCTGACATTGTCATGAGGAAGGGCGCTAGGAATCTTCTTTCCCTTTCCCCAATTTGCACCAAGACAACTGCTCCAAGGATATTCTTGCTTTTGCTTTTCTGTGTTCCCTTTGCTTCAGAGTAGACTAGTGTCAAGTCCAATTCAGTGGTCTCTATACCATTCTATTTATCCACCAGGAGAGTGACCTACAAGAAAGGTGACCCAGGCAAACCCTGATGAGAACAATTGACTTTTACTAAATATTTCCAAAATATCTCTTCACTATAATGGGATTAGAGATTTGTGTTCATCTCCTTAGCCCACGTTGAGGACTTTGATAGCAATCACCTGTGAATGCCTGCTGTTCCTTCAGTAGTCCACAGTTGAATCCTGAAGGACACTCAGCATGGGTTCAGATGACTCTGCAGGACAGTGCTCTCTCCCTTCTGGAGTGTTACTTCCAGGGACCAGAAGACCTGCTTTCTGCTCACTGCTCAACTGTATGTGCTCTAGTCTTCGCTCAGACATCAAAATCTTTACATAGAACTTTGTCCACTACTCAACGTGTACTTAAAACATCTACTTTGTCTTATGCAACCCTAGAGACTGAAGTTTATGTCTGAGTAAGGCTTAAAAGTCTCTATGTGTTGTTGATGTCATGTCTATGGAGAAGCCATTGCATGGGATGAGTGTGGATTTAGAGGACCATTTGAAAGGTGTGAAGAGGGGTAACTATAGGACATGGGGTGTGGAGTGAAGACTCACAATGCTGATTTGATGAGTCGAAGACTGTCTAACTATAAATTCTTATTTTAAAGTTATATATTATACATTATATACCATATACTATATATTATACATTGTACATATTATAAAATTTTATCAAGTAAAGCATGATGATTTGAATCAAGCATATACTATTTAAGGGCAAAACTGAGTTCATTAACACACCTAGAGAACCTCATATTTCATTCTTAGGATGAAAATTCTTAAATCTAATTTCTTAACAAGCATCGGGAATATGATATTTGGTTATGAAGGTCTCCTTTAACCACCGTGCTCAAACATCTGCTCAAACACCCTGACTGCTTGTCTGTGGGATGCCATTCTGCCTCCTGCTTTTTTTTAGTACAACATCAACATTTTTTATCTAAATTTTCATTTGTTTGTTTAAGTGTGTTATGTATATGTGTGCGGTATATGCATAAGTACATGTGCCTGCATGTCCTGGCAGAAGATGTCTGCCATCTTGCTCTAGTACTCTTTGCCTTATTTCTTTAGAATAGGATTGCTCACCAAACCTGAAGTCAGGCTGGTAGCCAGAAAGTCCTAGCATTCATCTTTCTCCATCCTCCTACAGCACTGAGGTTACAGGTCATGCAACAATGGCCTGGTTATGTGGGTTCCAGGGATTTGAACTCAGGCCCTCCAGTTTGCGTAGCAATCCCTCTTATCCATGAAATCATCTTCAAGTCCAAAGAAAACACTTACTTTAGATCCCACACGCTATGTGGGAAATCATATAGCATTTGTTTTTCCGTGCTCTAATTCTTTAAATATTACCTGATTTTGGTGGCTCCATCATAATATTTCTATTCAAGTTAAAGAGATAAAAATATTCAGCCTGTATTTACCATGAAAGCAGAGATGATACTGGGGAGAGATGGCCAGGTGGCTGAAAAGCAACATGGAGGTAGTTGGAAGAGGTCAGGGTGTTCAATGTGTGGCTAAATGGTTGTCTGTGGATGAACATGCTTACTGCCATGGGTCTTTCACATGACTGTGACTTGATATTGTGTCCCTGGTTCATATGGAGAGGTGTGGATCCTGGGGTGGCAGAACTAGCTGGTGCTGTGGACCTCTGACAAAAGAGCCTAGTAGGAAGCTCTTAGATTGAAGGCTTTCTTAGATGAAAGCCACCGTTAAAGAGAATTTTGGAACCTGCCATTTCATTCTTTCTCTCTTCCTGGCTGGTGTGACCACTCAATCTAACATGTGATCTAGCCATCGCCAGCTTCTGTCCTTACCAGAGGCTAAACCAATGAAGCTGCCATCAAAATTGTCATCTAGAAGTTTTCTGTTTATAAGTTTATTATAGCATATCTATATGCTGTTACCAGAACATATTTTAGTTCCCCCACCCCCTTTTTCCTTCCTTTTAATTTTGTTTCCTTATGACAACTGACATAAAACAAGATTGGTCCTCTGACATGGAGAAATGTTGGGTTGGGGAGAGGAAGGGCTACGGGACTCACTGTCTGTGCTCTCATGACCTTTCTGACCCTGAATGTTCTTGCTCAGTGTGATTGGGATGGGGACACTAATCTGAAAGCAGGAGTGGATAGTGGAAGTCGTGGTCCTTAGAAGTTATTTTCTATCCAGCTAGTGGCTCATGACCTCAACCGAAGATCTTTGGCAAGGATGGGCAAGATGCAGTGAGAGATAACAGAAGTCACTGGTGCCTTGATAAAATTTTGGAGCAAACACATTTCCTCTTTAAAGAGAAACGGCGCAGCCTTTCACGGTGAAGGAGGCAGAGGTAAATTTTTCTTTTACTCATTTTTGCCCTCCAATGGGGTTCTGGTTTCTTTCCCTCCCTCCCTCTGTCCCTCTGTCCCTCCGTCCCTCCGTCCCTCCGTCCCACACTCCCTCCCTCCTTCCTTCCTTCCTTCCTTCCTTCCTTCCTTCCTTCCTTCCTTCCTTCCTTCCTTCCTTCCTTCCTTCCTTCCTCCTTCTTTATTTCTTTCCTCCCTCCCTCCCTCCTTCTTCCTTCCTTTTCTTTCTTTTTTCTTTCTTTCTTCTTCTTCTTCTTCTTCTTCTTCTTCTTCTTCTTCTTCTTCTTCTTCTTCTTCTTCTTCTTCTTCTTCTTCTTCTTCTTCTTTTTGCTTTTTTAAGGGACTATGAGAGGACTACATCTATTTCTTCACACTTACTCTTTAATCTCTGATCCACGGTGCATTTGCCAATAGGATGCACAGGGCTATGCCCACACAACCTGAACATGTGATAAATCACATACCTGCTTTGTCACTAAAACTGGTCCTACTTGTCAAGGTAGCTGACATCGTGGGACAATACACCATTGATCACACACCTGTCAAGTGAAAATTAGCTTCAGGTATTCAGAATCATTCTCTATATCCTTTGCAACATGAGTCTTAGATCTTCTCATTCCAGAGAGTCTGTGGCATATTTTAGATTTTATCAGGGACCCTCTGGGAATGAACTTGAACTGTAGTAAGCAGACTCTTTTGGGTTTTATTTGTTCACCCTACCCCTAAGCTTTACTAAGAAAATAATCAAATGAGATAATCTCAGCGTCTTTCCTCCCTCCCTCCCTCCCTTCCTTCCTTCCTTCTTTCCTTCCTTCCTCCTTCTTCAATGAGTTCTGGATATCAACCACCTACCTTTAAAGCAGCAAAGCCCTTTCAAGCCGGAGACACTAGCCAGCCTGGCTGCCCAGTTCTTATCCAAACCCAGGCCCCTGTTTCCTGAGGAACATAACTGATTGAACTTCCCCAACAAGGCATCCTGTTCAAGTCAAAAGTGTTGAGTTATAGCCAGGGGCTATATGCCAATGCAGGCTCACATGACCGTTAACTCTTTCTGTCATGTACCTGCTACCCCACGAGAGCATCTCGCCATCCAGCCACCTTTTGAAATCACCTAAGCCTGTGACCCAGGAGGCATTGCTCTTATGGAGGAATCTATGCTTGCTATGCATTCTGAAAAGAAGGCTATCAAAGGACTCACCTGATGGAGGGGCCACGCCTCTGAAGTGGATCAGAGATGTTTCAGATGGCCTTGTGGTTCCCAGATGAAAGGGATGACAGAAGTGCAAATCATTGGCATTGGATGGGCAAGGAGAACACTGGGGACTTAAGGGCAGTTGGGGGGGGGATTAAAACTAAGAACAAAGGGAAGGAAATTAAATTCAGAGCCGTTCTTTGAAAGGTTGGTTTCTCATTTTGATCTTAAAAAAAAAAAAAAAAGAAATAAAGAAAAGAAAAGAAATCTTCAGGAAAAAGCTGTTTCCAGCTCTGTCCACCCTCTTCCCTTTTATAGCATCTTTCATTTACCTCATGGTTTGAGGAAAGAGTGGAGTTGATGGTGATGAAATCACCATAGGACTTGCCGTTGGAAATAACAGCTTGCTTGTGTGGAATTATGGCTAGGGTAGACATTGCTCACAGATAATGTAGGTCAGTGTGAAAGATCGAGAGAACAACTCACTGAAGTGTTATGAAAAGACAGCCACAGACAGCATCTGTTTCTAATGTTCCCCTTCTGTTGATCTCCTTGGTAGAGACATACAGGTTCATTGCAGGTAGAGAATATAAACTGAGGAAGGGTGCTGATGTCATCATGGAATTCTTTTAAAAACTCTTATGCAACTCTCCCATCCTAACATTTCTCCCCTCTCTTCCTCTAAGGGATTTTTTTTTTTTCAAAAGAGCTTCTTGGTTGACAGTTGTAGATAATGCAGAAGCATTTCAGATGGCAAGATAGGTTTGCAATGGTGCATACCCATATTAGCAAATGGGAACCGCATTAAAATATCAGCCCAGATAATTGTGTGTGTATGTGTGTGTTTGTGTACATGCATGCACACATTAGCGTTAGTTTTAACAAATTGAAGAAAAGCTTAGTTTTCCCTATGGAGGAAGCATTAAAAATATTGGTATGAATTTTAGCATTAGTCTAAATGAACTGAAGAAGAAATCTGTCCGCCTGACAGCCACAGCACAAGTTTCGGAAGCTAGATTTCAGCTTTCTCCATGGCAATGAAAATAATGCCGTCTGACGCCTCCCGGTTGTGCAGAGAAATTAAATATGGTAGAAGACATAGTGCTTCTCTGGGATTTTTACCAAACACCCAGAGACGTTATGTAGTCCTAAGGCTTTTGTATTTGGGTTCTGAAGGTAAGAAAGGGATTCTGGATGGAGTGATGAAAGCAAGTAATGCCTTGGACTAAGCGAGAAGTAATGGGAATCAGGTGAATACCACTTCCTACAGGAACTCCTCTCCATCACACGTGCATCTAGCAGCCTCCTTCTGTGTCTCCACCCTGATGTCTTCCCCACGACGGTAGTTTCATGTGTCATTCTTCCCCCCAGTCTTTCTACATTTTCACATAGAGAAATGCCTTAGCCCAGCCTCAGGATGTGAATGGAAGAGCCCCAGGACTCCTGTTTATTCATCCATTAGTGCTGCCTTCAGTTTTTTAAATCATTGATTTGACAAATATTTATTGAGCCTTGGCTCTGCCAGGTAGTGTCCCCTAAGAAGAAATGCAACCAGGAATAGGAGGATCTCCATGTGAGCGTTGCCTGGGAGTGCACATGCAGACAGAGACAGGCCAGCAACACTCAGATGGCTTAGCCATAGTCTGGGATCCTGGAGACAACTTCCAGAGACAAAGGAGTTCTTGGACCAGAGAAGCTGCTGGGAGATGCTGAGGGCAGCTGAAAGGCTCGATGTCCCCACTTGACAGTCACCTCTTCCATCAGTAAATAGGGGACATTCTGTTTAGAAGAAACTGACTTGGAAAGGAGAAAGGGGAACCGACTGGGAGTCATGAGCCCTAGGCTGAGCCTCAGTTCTGCTTTTAACCACCTGCGTTTCTCAGGGACTCTTCTCAACAGTGCTAAGTCCCAGTTTCTTTTGGGGGAGGTGGGGGTGGAGACAAAGGGTGCTTATGATAGTAGTAGTACTTTTATGGTCTTTATCAATTTTAAACTTGTATATCAAATTTTTTTTTCTAATGCCCAAATTAACCCTTTCCAATTAAGGAATCATTTTGTTTAATGTTTTCAAAAGGCAGTTCTTTGATATTTCTAAAGAGTGTATTTCATTCTCTACCAGTTTGTCAACTGAACTGCTTCTTTGTACTGATCATAGCTACAGCCTTAACTTTTCTGGGAATCTCTGCTGTGGGGGTCTTGGTAGATGAATGAACATTCTTTCTGCGTTTCTAAACAATAGACAATGAAGAATTATCTATTAACCATCCAATAAGCTTCAGCAATCCTAGCCAACTTAATCAATGTTTCTATACAGAATCTCTAAATCATAGTCTTTAGGTCCACTGAACATGACATGTATCTTTTTTTATTACTGTGTATATATGTGTGCACATATGTACATACATGCATGGATAGGCAACCATGGATGGAGTACAGGGGACAACTCTGTGGAGTTGGTTCTCTTCTTCTACATTTACAAGGGTTCTAGGGGTGATAATCAGCCTGTTTATGGCAAATTTGATCCATCTAGTTAATGTTACTCAAAATAGAACCAGATCTACAATCTGACCAGCAGCCAACTGTTCAACAATGGTGCTTGCAATAAAAGACCATGCCCATCAAGATGGAGAACAGTAAGCTAAGATCTTCCTTCCCCAAGCAAACAGGATTCTAAGCTATACAAGGGTGGGTGAGGTGGGAGGCACAGAGAAGAGAGTATAGTGGTAAATTGGTAGCGTCCCAAGTTTTGACCAGAAGAAAAACAATCAAAGTTTTCATTCTCTTTGGCACCAGTGGTCGTGGGTACATGTTAAGCAAAGGACAGCTTCACAAACTCAATTTGTCCACATGCCTTCAAAAAATAAAAAATAAGGCCAAGTGTGGTGGCTCACGCCTTTAATCACCCCAGCACTCGGGAGGCAGAGGCAGG
>NC_034605.1:44817988-44829468 GCF_900095145.1 Mus pahari | reverse complement strand
GGATTTCTGAGTTCAAGGCCAGCCTGGTCTACAGAGTGAGTTCCAGGACAGCCAGGGCTATACAGAGAAACCCTGTCTCGAAAAACCAAATAAATAAATAAATAAATAGATAGATAAATAAATAAATAAAATAAAATAAAATTAAAAAGCTGTGCATTGACAGCCATGGGAATCCTGCTCAACCTAACAGGGGCAAAAAAAAGAGCATTTCTGTCTGTTTTTCTGAATGTTATAGTGGGATGTGAGATGTGATACAACACTATTATAAGAGAAAGAAATGTCAGTTTTATTACTAAGCTTTGCTTACCCTAAAGGGGCGATGCGAAGACATTCAAAAGCAGTTCTAATCGAACGAGCCCCCCATGACATGCAGCATTCTTTCCTATTAAGCCTTAAAGGAGACTCATAGAACTGCTCAGATATTTAATTTTAGAAAGATTAGGCACACTGGGTCATGTGACCCCAAATCTACATTGGTGTAGAAAAGAGATTGAGCAGAGTGAATATGGGAGACAATTGAATGTTGGGCGCCAAGTGTAGTGTCTCTTACGTTTTTTGATACTTGTGGGTTCTTTGTTGGTTCTTCTCCTAACTGTATCCTAACAGTATCTTCTCTGGCTCAGCTGTCTCCTATTTTACTCTCCTCAATCTCTTTTCTGAACCAGCTGTCTTCTCTTCTCTTGCCCTACTCAGTCTTCTTTCTTTCCTGCACCAACTGTCTTCTCTGATTCTACTCTCTGACCAGACGGGACTCTGCTGTCACCTGGATCCTACTCCTCTCTCTCAGCCTCTGCTGGCTTTTTGCATCCCATCTTGTTCCCAGATGCTAGATTGTAGCAATTCTAACAGCTGAGCATTCCCAAAGGGCCTATCAGCTAGCATCCAGGGATCCTTTAAAGGGCCCAGACACACAAAACAAACCACACTGCCTTACACTTCCTCACATTCAAGGAAACAGAGATTCACATTTGATAAAATATTTAGCCAAGAACCAGCAGCTAGTGGGAAACTAATTAAGATCTGCAGACTCTAGGGTCTTTTTTCCTTCAACTATCTGTCTAGCCTGCTATTACCTTGAGTCCTTAGTTTGTATATATTTTAAGGAGTCCTCAACCCTCCAATCTATCACCTTGACCCTCTTGCGTTCTCTCTGGAAAAGTTTTCCTTCTCCAGATTTCCATTCTACTTTACTTTATACCCCTCGGCACTCCTTTAGAAGTTTCTTCTCTCCATGGCAGACCCCTCTTCTAGGGGGAAATGTACTGTAATGTGCCCTCATTCCTGGTCTGCCATCATCCTGCGTTAAGCCCATTGCATCTGAGTTTGACAGAGAACAGGCTCCTGAGAAACCTGTCACAGGACTTGTTTCCCCACATCTCTGTGCTTTCATGCCTCTCCTGAGATTTCAATGCTATGGGTGTGAATAAATCCTAGAGCTACTGGGGAGGCTGTTAAGGCCAGAGTCAGGCCTCTCTGCCAAGCTGGTAATGCCTTTAGAGCATCTGGGCCTGAGCCAACATCTTTTAATGCTCCCCTGCTCTGAAGTGGATACAGTGAGTGCGAACTGGCTTGTCCTGTGTATCTGAGCCCTAACTTTGTCCTCTTACCAGTCAACAGCTCAACCACAAGAGAGATCCATCTCCTTTTGCAGAAACGTACAGAAAATGTATGGGTTTGAATTAAAATGATTTCTAGAAAATCATTCTTTGCAACAGAGGTGTCATAATGCTTAGCATTTGCTTAAGAGGCTAGCAAGGACTTTGGCTATAAAACTGCAGAAGGTCAGTAAGTTAGGAGGAGAGAATATAATGAATCTTTATACTGATCTAAATGAAACAAAAATGGTTTCAAACCATAAACACACACACACACACACACACACACACACACACACACACAAATAAACACACACAGATACTCCTATCTCAGGAGTGTTGATGTAATCAGTAGTCACTGACTAAAGACCTATATGAAAAAGCACTGTATTAATGGTTTTCTCTGTATTCCCAAAGTCAATGGGTCATTACCCATAGAAGAAAATCAAGAAGTGAAAAAAGAAAGTGGTATAGCCTCCTCATGTGCTGACACTGACTCCAAGACCAGACCTCCCACCTGTTGGCTATTTTAAGAAAGGGGTTCTGGAGACAGTTGGGACACTGCCACAAATAACTTGCTCATCAGTGTTCTAATACTGCGGCCTCTCGCCACATCTTCCTAAGTCATTTTGATCTGAGAGGTGTCTCCAACAACTATTCTCTCCAGAGCCATAGAAGTTAGCAGAGACCTGCCTCATGTTCATGGTCATTTGCTACCCTCAAATTCTCTTCTCTTACAAGCTGGCTGCAGGTCTCAAAGGGATTTCTAGAGGTGGAATGCTTGGGGAATGCCAGCAGCACAAAAATAATCATGGCTCCCACCTCAGGCCACTGACACCACCTCAGTTAAACAGAAGTACAACCACATTTTTAAGATATTCAAATAATTTTGGTGACCATCCTTTCTAACTTCAAACTCCAGCCTTGGCATTTGAACATCCACCAATGGCCTCACAATTCTCCTTACTCCTGGCAGCTGTACTGGTTCCCTGACAGATCTGTTCATGTAGTTCACAGCCTCCTACACTCCGATCTAAGACGAACTTTGTATCCACCACCTCCTACCCTCAGAACCAAGATGAACACAGCAACCCCTAAGTATTCCCTGACATGCGAACTGGAAAACCCCTACTCTAAGAAATGCTTTTCTGCATTCAAATGGTCTGTATCTGCATTTTGCATCTTCTTTCCATATTATGGTCAATTGTAGGGGCCGGGGCTCACCTAAGAAACTTTAAATCATTCAAAACAATGGCGTAAATGAATTCAACTTCAGTTTCTACATTAACAAAGTCGCCACCGATACTTGTGTCCATGAGAGAATTTAGCTTCTGTTTAAGTGGGTCTCACAAAAGCCAGCTGAGGCGTTGAGGATGCAGCTCAACGAGAGAGAGTGCAAGACCCTGGGTTCAATCCCAGAACAAGAAGAAAATAACAACCAAGGCTAATAGAGAATAAGCTCAAATATCTTCTGTTTATCTTTTGGTTAAAAGTACAAAATGTCTCTTATTAGAGCTCCCACCCATGTGTCTTGGGCAACAATTCAATGTTCTTTGAGCAAACCCAGCTCTCTCAACATGGACATCTGCAGATGTGAGGGCCAGAGCTCAAACTCAAATGCCTTTGTAGTGAGCCTCCAGCACTAGCTCGGCCCTACTTCAGGACGCATTAGCTCACTGCCTGACAGAGCTTATGTATGAATTGTGTTATGTTGCTGTATGGAGTCTTGTATTTAGAAAGTACACAGTAGATCATTTTGAAGGAGCCACTGAAGCTTTAGTGAAGCTTGAATTTCTTATTCAAGTCGTCAGCCTACTTGAACCTTGGTGGAAACTCTGATTCATTTGAGTTCACAATGGGAGATACGGAGCGAGACTCTTCCAAGCACAAATGCATGTATTCATGTGTTCTGTACTGGTCACTGGTAGAACAGAGGAGTTCCCAAGCAGTGTTT
Organism: Mus pahari; assembly: GCF_900095145.1. NCBI lineage: Eukaryota > Metazoa > Chordata > Mammalia > Rodentia > Muridae > Mus > Mus pahari. Next base: position 44,825,919 of record NC_034605.1, on the reverse strand, counting down.
GCCTTTGTGCAGTTAAGGGAGGTTTGGTACAAGGCCTAGAACCAGCTTAGTGGCTGTGCTGGTATGAATAAGAACAGCCCCATGGGCTTATATGTTTGGATATTTGGTCTGCAGTGGTGGAAGTATTTGGGAAGGATTAAGAGGTAGGGTCTTGCTGGAGGTGGTGTGTCACTAGGGATGGGATTTGAGGTTTCAAAAGACTCATGCCATTCTCAGACAACTCTTTTTTTCTTCTTGTTTGTAGATCAAAATGTAAGTTTTCACCTCCAGCTTGATAGCCATGCCTGCCAGCTGCTGCCATGTTCCTTACCAGGAAGGTCATGGAACTCAGACCCTATGTAACCGTAAGCTTTAAATAAACACTTTATTCTATAGTTGACTTGATTATGGCATCTCTTCATAACAATAGAAACGTAACTATGACAGCAGGAAGCATTCTTTAAGCAGCTCTGGATGACTACTATGAGTAACACAGTCTTTCCCAGTACAAAGAAATTTCAGGGGGCTCAACTCCTACCCCTGAGATTTTTCTACAACATTTGGGCTGCTGGATTGTCTCTCTCTCTCTCTCTCTCTCTCTCTCTTCCTCCCTCCCTCCCTTCCTCCCTCCCTCAACTCCCTCCCTCTCTCCTTCCTTCCCTTCCTCTCTCTCTTCCCCTCCTCCTCTCCCTCCCCTTCCTCCCTTTCCCTCTCCCCCTCCCTCTCTTGTATGTGTGGACGTATTTATGTAGATATGTGCAAATGCATACACAGAGATGCATGTTCATGTGTGCGCCAATACACATGGGGGCCAGAGGTTGTTGTCTGATATTTGCCTCAATCACTTCCACCTTATTTTTTGAGACAAACTAATTCCAGAGCTCACTGCTTTAGCTAAGCTGGTTGGCCAATGAGCTCCAAGGGTCTGTCTGTTTGCCTCCTCAGTGACGGGATTACAGACGCTAACCGCCATAGTGTGCTTTTTATATGTAAGTATTGAGGATCTGAACTCGGGTGCTCATGCTTGCACAGCAAGCACTTTATTGATCAAGCCATCAGCTCTTTTCTAGCACTATTTAAAAAAAAAAAAGTCAGTCATATCGGACCTTTCTGGAGTCCACATGTTCTTGTCTTTGTGGCATCCAGGGTGACAGAAATTTCCAGTGGGGCCAGGGAAACATTCATAGAATTTGTATAAGTAATCAGTTTCTATTCATATGCTCCAGATTCTGCTGACCTATACAGGAAGCCATCCAGGACCATGGACAACCAGTTAATGCCTACTTTAGAAATGCATGGAATAATAAGATTTTAACAGGGTGAACTGAATGAAGCGGTGAGGTGAAGATCCCGTAGTATCTTGTTCCCACAACTGCTGCCTGACTCTTAAGCCCAAAGGTCAACCCCAAGGCAGCTGGTGAACACGGTGGTCTTCACCGTTAGGCTCAGTCTTAAACCATCCCCTCTAGGTCTGCTGCTCAGGGGAGCTCCTTTAAGATTCTCTGCCAGTGTTACTGTGGTTAGAATTGCCCAGTGTCTCCTAGCACAGGGTTCTTTGACTAATGCTCAGTATATTTTGGCTTGGAATGATGGTCTACACCCAATGTGAAAACACTGTTTCCTGATGCTTCACGTTTTCCCTTTGTCTGGTTTTGTAAGTCTTATTTTTATTTGGAAAAATAACCGTGTACCTTTTTATGTATACTGCCACGCATAGATGCACACACATATTGTGTAATGATCAAATAAGGGTAACTAGCATGAGCACTTTTCATTTTTTGTAGTAAGAGTGTTAAAAATCCTTTAGCTATTTTGAAATATACAATAAAATATTATAAAGATGGTCACCCTACTGTGCAACAGAATTCTGGAAAATGTACTATTTCCCAACCTAACGATAATTTTGTACATGTTGAATAATTATTTCTTATATCTCTTGTCTCTAATGTTATGGCCATGCTAGTCATAATATAATCCTCTTAAGTGTGTACTGGTGAATGAATGACTAGAGAAGATATCTTCTCCTACACCCCATGGAATAATATTCAGTATTAAAAGAAAGGAAATCCTACAATTTGTGCAGTTGATGAGCCAGAATGTTATGTCACTCAGTAAGCTTAGTACAGAAAAATATACATCACATCATCATCCACATCCATAGAAACCTTTTATTTTAACATCATATAAAACCATCGTGTGAGTTAACTGTTCCTTGACTTTGCTAAAATTAGTTGCTTTTTTTTTTCTCCCCCTCCGTTACTACATAGTGATGACTAGATATTTCCTCACACAGGCCACTTAAGACAGATTAAATATTCAGCTTAGGGCATAAGTGTCAACTTTTACTCTTAGTAAAAAGACTAGAAGGTTGGGGAGGATGGCATTAAACTGGTACAAAAAATGTATAGAAAGGTGTATATGAAGGCACCCAGGTGTAAAATGCCACAGGGATTCTACCTGGTGGTTATAAGGGATGTTAAAGACCGGACAGTTCTTCTGCATGACTGTATGTATTACTGAGGTAGCCTGTGGGTTTGTTACAGAGGTGACTGACAAATCATCTTTTAGGCCATCCTCTGTGCCCCCTAGGTGATTTGCTCTGAGGACAGATCCTGGTTCTCAGTCTCCGTGACAGGGAATCTCTGTCCTAGTGATCATGGAGAACAAGGCACTTGGAAAAGTCCTGGCCCACGGCAGAGGTTATCTATCTGTTGAACAGAGAAGTGAATGGTGGGGTAGCTCAGTATGACCAGCATATACCCCTTCATTCTACAGGACTGTACAGTTTATTTCCTCCAAGCAAGCAAGCTTTTTCTGAGAAGACGTGTTGTCACCCTCTGTGTGAATGAAAGTAGGACAGCCACAGGCTTGAGCTAGTGTAAACAGGCAAATTCAAGTACGAAATACAATTAAATAAAACAATTGTTTTTAATTGAGTTCAATCAAATTGTTTCTCAACTCTAAAACTGGCAAATTCTTCTTCCTTGGCAGTTACTTCCAACACTTTACCAGAAAATTCTGGCTTGGCAGAAGGAATCTGAGAGAAATGTCTACGGAAACACCATCACTGAACTCTGTCCTATCTGTTGATGTAAAGAATCTATGACACCTACTGCTTCCTGGATGGACTCATCCACTGTCCTTATTGACTATAAAGTGGCATTCAGCAGAAATCAAAATGGCAGCATGTGTCACAAGCTTCGCTTTCCCCCACAGTGACCTTGGATTAACCCTTCCCCCTTAGCTCCACAGCTAATTAAATCCAGTGACAGTTCAGTAAGGCATTCTGCCGGTGAAATATTTAGTGAGGGTCTTAAATTCTTTCCTGCTTGTCCCATCCACTCTGCTTGTTTCTCCACAGTCCATCCACTTCAGCGTCTCAATATTTTGTCAAAAACCAGCAGCATTGCTATGGTAACATCGTAAACCAGTCCCTCGCCCAACTCTGCAAGGAGTTTATAAAAATCCAGCTGTAAAAATTGGCCAGCGGCTCCATGGGCTGCCTGTTTTATGTATGGTCGTTAGCCTCCTCCCCCTTTCCTTTTTACACCACACCCACTACAAATCTGTCATTTAGGAATATTTACCAAGTCATTTAACAGGTACGAAGCCACTGGAGAGGAAATCAAGATGGAGAAAAGTCAGAAAATGTCTTCTCAAATGTGACATTGCTAATTCTAGAGGTGAGGTGGTCACACCCTGCCTCTCCTCGCCACCTGAGTTAATTCTGCCGAAATGAGGAGTTTGGCTCTCATCTCACTCTGATTTCCTTCCTCTTCCTTGAAAACTGAGTTGTCCCTAAGTGCCCTTAAACACAGGACCAACCACACATACCTGACACATGCAGGCAGTCCCAAGAATATGAGGGAAAGAATTTTCTAGCAACTAATGGCCATCACTCTGGAACCCGGCTTCTAGAAATAGGGTGTGTTTGCTACTCTTTTATTTTCTTCATTAAAAAGTATTCTAAGAAATCTGAATCTGCAGCTTCTCTCATGCCTACCAGTTCCCTCCTTGGGTTGACTCTCTCTCTCTCTCTCTCTCTCTCTCTCTCTCTCTCTCTCTCTCTCTCTCTCTNTGTGTGTGTGTGTGTGTGTGTGTGTGTGTGTGTTGAAATTCTGTTCATTTCTGTCCTCTGGCTTTACATTACATGTCATGGTTTATAGTCAGAGCTGACTCAGCTGTACCAAGGCAAAGACGATTCTTATCATCTGTGGATTTTGCTAGTATGTTTGTTTGTTTGTTTGTTTGTTTTTAAATAAAACTGAGCTTGTTCAAAAGAAAGCAAGCCTGGTGGCACATGCCTGTGATCCCAGCTGAGTCAAGGGAATTGTCACTTTAAAGCCATCCTGAGCTATACATGGAGACCTGCTTCAATGACAGGATATGTTTACAAAACGTTTAAATTGTTCTAAGAGAGAAGAAACAACAAAATCCAAGGAATATTATCCAACTATAACTATTTTGTGTTAGTATCTTTGAAGAGTGCCAAATACATATTTAATGAATGAATAAATGGATGGATGAATGGATGAATGGATGGATGGATGGAAGGATGGACGGATGCACGGACGGACAGACGGACAGATGGATGGATGGATGGATGGACGCACGGACGCATGGACAGACAGACGGACAGACAGACGGACGGACGGACGGATGGATGCGGACAGACGGACAGATGGATGGATGGATGGATGGACGCACGGACGCATGGACAGACAGACGGACAGACAGACGGACGGACGGACGGATGGATGGATGGATGGATGGATGAAAATATGTGTGTTCATATATGACATTAGGGATGTTAGAGGCCCATGAGCAAAAATGAGTTGGAGGCTTTGATGTACTTTTCACGTAGGGTAACTTACCTCAGAACAAACACGGAATGCATATAATTAAATAGCTCCTAGTGAAAGGTACTTGAATGACCGTCATATAGCCAGTCAAGGGGGGGGGGGGGGAGACAGGTGGCCTGAGCAGGGTCTGTTCTGGAGTAGACAAGCTGGGGCATAGGTCATATGTACATAGAGAGATCTCAGTGTAATGAACAGCAACAACATCTCTACAAGCATAACACTTATGAGGTAGAGAAGCTTGTCCCCCCATGCCTGGCTCTCACCACCGCCCTTGCCTCTCTCCTTCACTTAGCACAATGTTTGATACTAAGTATGGACACCCAGTACTCAAGGTGTGCATTTTCTCTGTGAATCATTGGACACGTTCATTTCTAACTAGTAATACCTGGCAGTGTATTATCTCAAGGACTGGCTAGTTACATTTGAAGTCTTTGGAGGTGTGAATGTCCCAAAAACCATCCACCATAGCTGAGCTAATGACCCAGCTCAACTCAGATGACATTCAGTGTCTTCCCCATTGATAGAGCATAGGCTTGCCAACCGAGCCCTTTCTTCCAACATGGCAGTGTCAGACTGGGTACAATATAGACGCTAATTCCTCAACTTTTCAAAATTATTTTCATGCAGCATGTGCCTTGGAAATCCCCACTTCCCCCACCACCTTGATGTCAAGAGTGGCTACACCCGTGTGTCAGCGCTGGAGAGGCCCGTCAAGTTCAGCTAAGATTTCCCTGGAAATTCCCTAGCTTGAGTGTGTTGGTGTGGTGATTTTTCTAAGACAGGTATATTTTAAAACAACATTCTGAATGAGAAGAAAAAAAAAAAAACAGTCACATCATTTTCTTCCACAGTGGCAAATTTTTATAGATGAACTATGTATGTAGTTCTGAGTCTACCAATTAAAAAAAAAACAAACAAACAAAATTTAAAAATCAAATGAACAAGCAGACAGCTGAGTTTTCGTTGTAGCAATGGATCTAAGCTGTGTGGATAGGCAAGGTCACCTAGGAAGAGGGAGAAGTGGGGCAGGGAGGAGGAGGAGGAGGAGGAGGAGGAGGAGGAGACAGGGTGAGTCTGCTGCCTCTGAGTGCTGGCAGCTCTATGAGCTCATCAGTGGGGTCTCTGTCATACAGGAAAGGGCCTCCTGCAGTGTCTACCATACTTGTTCTCTGGTAGGAGCTTCCCTGTGTTTTGAGATGTGGGGAGCCTCTGCGGCACAGCCTTGCCGCCACCTGCAGCCACAATTGAAAGCCATACTGCCACGGCCATCTCGTGACCCATGTCCCTTTGTACCTTCTTACCCAACATGCTTCTATTATACAGATGTGTGGATGGGATTAAAAGATGTTGGAAAACCTGTTTCGTCCACAGCCTGAAGACCCAACCCAGTATATGGTTACAGGAGCCACTTGGGAACAAGAAACTGACATTCACGCAGCTTGGAATTCATTGGTTATTCATTATTTTTATCAGAAATGGTTAAATCTTTTCATTCTATTGTAAAATGGTAATGTAACATTGTTTTTGAGTCAAGGTCTTGCGACACAGCCCAAGCTGACCTTGAACTTGCGTTCTTCCTGGTGCCTTAGCATCTCTCAACAGCAAAGACAGCATAAAGGAGAAACAGAAAGAACTCATTCTTGTCTGCCTTCTAATTCTCTTAACGGTTGCTAGCATTAACCAGCCCAGCCCCCAGCGTGCTTTCTCTTCTTCTAGCCTTGTCCTCTTCCCACTTAAAAGCTGCTGTGTTGGTTGATTTACACACACACACACACACACACACACACACACACCCCTATCCCAGAAGTCAAACCAAAGCCATTGGCTTTCAATGTGCTTGTTAAAAGAGCCTACTATGTGTAAGTGTCCACCGAAGCTCTCACAGGCGACAAGTGAGTTAACAGTGAGTGATATTCTAAGAAAAGAAGTAAGCAGAGATTGGTAAGCAGAGATTGGCTGCCCTGCCTTTCCCTACCCTGTGCTAACCTTCAGCAAGAGCCTGTTCAGTGTTCTCTTCTTCTAAGTAGAGACGTGATACTTGCACATTTTTGTGGTGTACATATAGTCGAATAACTTCCCACACATCACAATGTATAGCCATCAGAGGCATTAAGCCCATCCCAGCACAAATTGCCTCCAAGTCAATATCAGGGCCTTCCCATTCCTCTTCATGCCCTGCTGTGCTACAGAAAACCCCAGGAACTCTTCTCAGCTGCCAGCGGCCACCATACTACTGTGTTCCACCACAAGACTGGTCATCCAGTTCCCACAAGTCAGTAAGGACATACTTCATATGCGTCTATGTTTGAGTGAAATATCCCACCACAATGACCTCCAGACCCATCCATATTGGGACAAAAGTCAGGTTTCTGCCCATTCTCGTGGATAAACAGTGTGACTCCATGTATTTTCTTTCTAAAGCAGTAAACCGAGTCTCAGATTAAAGCATACTCTTACTTTTACGCTTCTTCAATGTGATGGCTTGTATATGCTTGGCCCAGAGAGTGGCTCTATTAGGAGGTGTAGCCTTGTTAGAGGAAGTGTGTCACTGTGGGCTTTGGCTTTAAAACCTTCATCCTAGCTGCCTGGAAGTCAATCTTCTCCTAGCAGCCTTCAGATGAAGATGTAGAACTCTCAGCTCTGCCTGTACCATGCCTGCCTGGATGCTGCCATGCTCCCACATTGATGATAATGGACTGAATCTCTAAACCTGTAAGCCAGGTCCAATTAAATGTTGTCTTTATAAGAGCTGCCTTGGTCACGGTGTCTGTTCACAGCAGTAATACCCTAACTAAGATATCAAGATACTAACAGCAGTCAGAAATGTAAGAGAAAGGTTGATTGACATGGCTCAGTTGGGGAAGTATGTGCACAAGGACCCAAGTTCACCTCTCTATCATTAACATAAAACAAAACAAACAGACAGACAGACAGACAGACAGACAGACAGACCTGGGCAGGTATTGGGAAGAGTCAGGTAGGTCCCTGGAGTTTACCAACTGTACTGGATAGCTTTGTGTCAACTTGACACAGCTGGAGTTATCACAGAGAAAGGAGCTTCAGTTGGGGAAATGCCTCCATGAGATCCAG
>NC_034605.1:44808729-44816263 GCF_900095145.1 Mus pahari | reverse complement strand
GAAATGTAAGCGGAATAAACCCTTTCCTCCCCAACTTGCTTCTTGGTCATGATGTTTGTGCAGGAATAGAAACCCTGACTAAGACACCAACCAACTATCTGAGCTGGATTAGTGAATTCAAAGCTCAGAGAAAGACCCTGTCTCAAAACGTAGGATGGATAGCAATTGAGGAAGACATTGGACATGAATCTCTGACTTCCATGTACACATGCATAAATGTTCACACAAACATGACCACATATATACATACAATGTACACATAAAACATGTTATATGCAAATTTTGAACCATAAGATTGTACTACCTTTATGAGCTGAGTGTGTTGGGACCTGTGTCCATGTATGCTTGCAGTTGGGTATTGATTCTTCCCTGAAAGGTAATACTGTTTCATTTGAACAAAGTAATCTTTTTTTTTTCAGTTATTTCAGAAGAAAATGAGACGCAGGACATATTTTCCTGGCTTCTAATGATCAGTTCCTTATATGAGCACTTCTAGTTTGAACATATCAGTAATCGTCTTATTCCCAATCTTTCTACTCTCCTTAATAACACCCATGCATTTGGGATTTATGGTAGGAGAGCAGAGTGGGTGGCAGATCATGGCAAATTAAAGTTATTTTTCTTCTCCGGAATAAAGGACCAGGAATTAAGAGGTATGATGGACTTAGTAATGACTCTGTTTTCCTCCTGAGGCCTGAGATGCCTAGCATCTCTCAGCATCTCTGATACAAGACAAAAACTTTGTCAAGCCTCATCTGTCAAAGACTTACTTACTAGAAGCTGTGACTAGCCCATGTCAGGAAGTCGAACAATCCAGAAGATTTAGACCCCACAGATCATTTCATATTTTGGAGCTTCGGTATCGCAAACCCACAGTCCCAAAGCATTGTCATTTACTATTTTGTTCAACTCAGAAATGGCCAAAGCATGGCTTGGGGATGATAATCAGAAGCTAGAAGAGCAGCTGCCTAGATGTGGTGGTGAGAGACACAGTCCTGTGCTTTGAAAGACTAGAACCGTGCCATGTGATTGCTGTCCAGCTACCAGAAACAGCTGTCCCTTGTATTTCCTCCGGCACATCCCTTGGTTGTGTTTTGTAACATGTGGGTCTTTGGTCAGTCATTCTGGTTTTTCATCCTTATTTGGTTTGGCCACCCTCAGTGGAATCTTACAGAAGAATTAAACTGAGGCTTCCCATGGAGATGAGAATCTGTTCAATCTTTAACCTAGTTTGCAAAGACTTCAAAACGCAAGGTTATGCAATCTTGGTTCTAGCAAGGCCTTTCTTTCTCTCCTTTAGAGGTTTTTACTTCCGCAAACCTGTTTTCTTTTTTTAAAAAATGCTCATGAGTACTTTCCTTTAAAAAATAATTATTTGAGGTCCCCCGCTACAGTATATTTGACCATAGTCCCCTCCCCACTCCTGGTCCCCACATCCTCCCTATTGGTTTCTCCACAAACTTTCCATGCTTCAGTAACTGCTATTGTCTTAACATTTTACCCAGGGATTTTATATCCTCAACGTCAACAGCAGTCTGAAAGGCTTTCTTTTTATTTATTGATGGAACAACTTATTTAAGTGTTTGTCTTGGACAGCGTCTGTGCTGGGTGCTGTTGGAAATGCTTGCCGTTGACAGAGATCCCCAGGCAACGCAGAACATGCTGAGCTTGATCCAGCTCGGCCCTGCTCCCATGGGTTGGTTTAATTCCCACATTGTTGACAACACAGAGAAAGAACAGGAGTCAGGCTGTCTCTGCCTTGGTCTTTTCTTTGGGGAAAGATGAGAGTAAGGAAACCTTTCCTAATAGCTTCCAGAACATTCCCATCCCTTTTTTTTTTTTTTTTTTTTTTTTTTTTTTTTTCTTTTTTTATTTTTTTTTTTTTTTTTTTTTGGTTCTAGGATTAACTAACAAGTATTCTTATTACAATGCTTGAACCATTACTGGTAGAGTAGATGTTGGGAAAATAGCCATCATGACTACAACGAGCATGTACAAAAAGTCATAAAATTCCAGAGTAGAGGTGACAGACCAGAAGGCAGACATAACTGACATGATTTGGGCGATAAACTTAGTCTTTAAGAACATGTTAACTGCTGACTTAGTGACCAGTCTTGAGTGGAGAGAGAGGGGAAAGACACTTTAATTTGCCAAAGAGGCAGTAACATCGGGAGAGAATGAGACACGTATGAAATTACAGGCTACATTCTTTGGCTGAGATAAAGGTAATATGAAGCAAGTAGGCTTTGGTTGTTTGTTTCTGCAAGAATAAAACACTCAGACCCATACTTATGAAGCCTTGCTCACAGGTGTCCTACAGTCTAGGTAGATGTCTTCTTATTCCTGGACCCAGGCTGACAGACTAACACCATACTTAGGACATAATTTTCCATGGCAGAGAATAGAAATCAAGCATATGAGGTTTCTAGGTGTCCAGTGGACTAGAGAATACGGAGTGTCCCATTTAAAATCGAGCCAGATTGCTCCATCTTAGCCTTAGAAAGCAACCGTAGCACCTGGGGACATGTTGGGGTCCCGGAGGCAGCAAATGTCATCAACAGGTGTGTTATTGTCTACCAGGCTTCTAGGTACCAAATCATCTTGGAACCAGGAAGTTTTGCAAAGGTCCAAGGGAAAAAGAGCTCAACAACACCCCCACCCACACCCACACTCACTGCTTTACAGCATGGGAGAATTGATTTACCAAACATGGTGGTGGCTCAAGTGCCTGAGACTGTAAATGGGGCCACCATTTTGGTCCTCCTATAGGTCACTGGTATATAAATGCATAACTCTGGTTCTCTCCTGCAATTACTGCCTCTGTTTGTGCCACACAGTTGTTGGCTTGCTATGGACGGAGACTAAATGTGTGAGCATGAGAAACCGTTGCCAGTGGTCAGAGCACAGCTCATCTCCACACAATCCAGGTCTTTGGTTTTCTGTTCCAAGCTCTGAATGATGGTTCACATTAGAAAATTCTAACCTAGAGCAAAACAATGTAATCTGTGTTTTCAGCACAAGGTAGAGGAGGTTCTGGAGAGAGATGGTGGGGAGGCCAAGTTGTCAAGGCAACCAGTAGAGATAAAAAAAAAAGAGGACCCAAGAGAATGGAAAGAGATCAAGACAGGACTTCTTCGTGCTGTGTTTGTCTGATTTCTAGGACAATAAAAAATACTGGAGACAATTGGCATAGGAAAGATATATATGATGATCAGCTTCAGAGATTCAGTCTCCCGATTGGTCCATGCACTGCTTGGGGCTATAGTGAAGGTGCTACACTACACATGAGGAGTATGTAGCCAAGTAAAACCACTTTTCTCATGGCTAACAATCAAAAGAAGAGAAGGAAAGGGTGTGGCTGTGATTCCATTCGCCTCCAGAGACCCAAGGGCAGTCCATTAGGTTCCCAACCTTCAAAACCTCTATTTTCTTTTTCCAGAGTATTGCCCTGGAAACCAACACTTTAGTATATGTATCCAGCTTTAACAGGAGCCCTAAGTGCTATTATTTAAAGAAGATAAGTAGAAAACTTTAAAACCTTAAATATGAGGTCTCGAGTGATGGGCTCTATGGTTAAAAGCACTGTTGCCCTGGCAAAGGACCCTGAGTTCATTTCCCAGTGCCCACACGGAGGCAAGCAACCCAAAGAGGATCTGACGCCTTCCTTTAGCCTCTATGGGCACTGCACATACATGGTACACGGACATATGTGCAGTAAATAAATAAACATTGAAAATAAATAAGTATTTAAAAAAAATTAAATGTGTAGAAAGTGTTGTGATCATGGGTCAGCTTTGAGCTTTTTCTCATTTTCTGTAGGCAAGAAAGTGACAGGGACCTAACAGGGACCTAACAGAACCGTAATAACACTGCCTCTGTGTTCCTTTTTTCTTTTTTTTTTTTTCTTTTTTTGGTTTTTTGAGACAGGGTTTCTCTGTGTAGCCCTGGATGTCCTGGAACTCACTCTGTAGACCAGGCTAGCCTCGAACTCAGAAATCCGCCTGCCTCTGCCTCCCAAGTGCTGGGTTATTAAAGGCATGCGCCACCACACCCGGCCCTGCCTCTGTGTTTCTTAAAGCTTGGAATGGAAATGCATTTTATTTAATCCTCATTCCTAAATCCTTTAAACCCCCCCCCCTTTTTTTTAAAATCCGGACCAGGTAGATTTTTAAGAGAAGGAAACTGAGACTCTAAAAGACTATCAAACTGGCTCAACCTCCCTGCTTCTACCACATACAGTGACTGGCATCTAATTAGGTTCTCTGGATTCCAGAATCCAAACACTTCCCACTCCCTTAGGCCATTTCCCCTTATGAACTAAGACACAGAAATGGAGTCTTATACCCTGAGGTGGTCCAAGAGGCAAGCATGACGGAGGAGCTAGCTTCTCCTCTCTTGTCCTTGTTTCTTTAGGAGTTCCTTCGTTCAACAAGGGACCTACTTAATACCCAGAAATGTGCCAGCCCCCAAAAGGGATGCTTTCACTGTAAAAACAGGAAAAGGATTAAGATCATACAACTCACTGGGAATTTAAAGAGCACTGCCTTTACTTGTGGAATTTGAAGAGTGATATTTAACTTAGATCCAGGTAAATTACATCCAGTCATAATTACTGATGTAACTCCCACCCACCGCCAATTGAAACCCAGACTCCAAGAGGACAATGCTAAGTCTGCTTTTGCATTCCTATTGCGTATTTTATGGTTATTTCTCAATAAAGATCTGGTGAGCAAACCCTCCTGTGACTGAGTGACTTGACTGAGAGAATGGGAAGGATGGCCCTGGGGTAAGAATTAAGTGTTAAGCTTTCCTTTGCCGTGGTACTGGCCCCTTAAACTAGGAACCTCTCCCTTCACTAGCTAGATCTGACAGTAGTAGCTAGTGACCCTCTAGCCCTCTTCCAGCTGGCCTAACTCTCCCTAATCACTTACCACAGGGTACAGTATCTGAAACAAAGGCCTCATCATCATACTAGTCTTCCTTCTGATGACAAATCTCCAAAGTTCCTCCATTTGACTCGAAGTTTGATGGTACATCGGAGACCTCAGTGAGAGTGTGTCCACAGCCCAAACTAGAGGTCTATCACTTAAAAGCCAAACAGGCAACTAGGTGGCCTTGATTGCATACTCCATCCATAGGGGACCATTTGCAATTTCTCAACTACTTCAAGATCTTCTCCCCTTCAGGACCTTCCCACATTATCCTTCGTGGCACACTTCAAATGTCTTGACTGTCCCACCAGTGTGGAGTCACTTGTCCCTTCTTCTGAGATAAAAGGCACTTTGTTATCCTGCTCCCTTCTGATTGTTTTTTTTTTTTTGACTCTGTCTCCCCAGACACTGAACTCAGTGGTGTCTGGCTACTCATCTTTGCATGGGTGGCTCCTAGAACAGTACTGTGCAGATCATAGGTGTTCAACACATGGTGGTTGGACAAAGGAAACTGTCAACAAGAAATAACGAGGCTGCCACTCATCAGTAAGGCTTTTAATCCAGTCTTCTTTTTCTGAGACTCCACGTGGGTTTCAGATCACTGTTTGGCCCCCCTGTCATTGATGATGAAACAAATCTTCCACGAATGTGGGATGTACAGGTCACATCTTGCAGGCACAAGATCTCTCCTGAGAGGAGCAGTAACATGAAGGTGGTGTCTGAGGGCAGGGAAGTCCTCACAGGCTGTCTGGTATACATTCTGATAGGTTTATGTCTAAGATGGCGCCGCTTGGATTAGCCTAATCCACATTCACCCTGGCTCTGTTACTCTAATCTCCTCATAGAAAAAGCTACTTTGTGAACTCAGCGCAGAGTCGATCATTATGTGAAATGGACGCTTGCTCTGTGAGTTGCTCAGTGCTGGTATATCAAAGCATGGTCTCGATGGGGAGCAGCTACAATCAGTCAAGAGTCTGACCGGATCTGCTCGATTACAGCTGAGAGCTGTTCCCCCTCTCCTTTGTGGCAAGGATGGGGATGACAGCAAACTTTCATCTTCCCCGACAGGATAACTTAGACATTTCCCCCCAGGCGAAGGCGATTGATCATTAGCTTCTTCTCAAAAATAACGGGGAGCACATGAAAGCTCTCACAGAGGTGCGTCCTTTGTAGCCACCTCCTTTGAAAACATATGAGACCCCACAGGACATCCATCATTAGACAAGGAGGCCACTTGTGATTTTTGTACTTTTTTTCTAAAGGCTTTCGGGTAGTTGGTCCTATGACCGAAGGCCCCTTCTGCTTTACAACGAAGCCTGGCAAAGCTCTCCTCGGCCCCTCAGAGCAAGGCTAACCCAATCCACTCTGCTTATCATAGATCACCCTTCTCTCTGACATCTGAAAGACTCTTTCTGCTTGCTACTTACTCTGAGATAGTCATTACTTCTAATATATCAGACTGTGTCCCCTCCTCTTATGTTCCCAGTCGATCAAAAGTTTCTCAAGGACAAGAGACTTACAATATGCTCTATAGAGGTTCTGTAGTGTTCACTGCAAAGCTGAGTGGATAAACATCTTCAATAAATGCAATTGTGCAAGGAGTAAAAGTCACAAGAGATATTAATCATATGAAGGCAACTTCTTGTCAGTCAACTGTGTAAAAAGCAGCCACTGGTTCATAGCCAAGTGCTATTTCTTTGAGGCAACCTAAATAACAGAAAATTCTCTATCTAGCCAGTGACACACTAATTTCCTGGCAACCTGAAGCTGGTCCCTAATTTGTGCTAACAAATTCTATGTTCTGGCTATAAGAAAGAGATCCAGAACTTTAAAAACAAAGATTAAACATAATAACAATAATAAAGTGATCACAGCATTACAAGCCCCAGAATCAATAACCTAAAGCTACTTGGGAAACAACAGAATTTCCTGGAAGATGGCCTCCTGAGCATGCCCAGTAGGTGATTTGCTTGATTATCTGATATGGGAAGAGCTATTTTAATGGTGGGAGAGACTATTTCCTGGTCAGAAGAACCTGACTCTATAAGCTGATGGAAGGAGCTAAGCACTATGTGTGTGGATTGTTTGCTCTCTTCTTCTGACTCCACATGTAATATGACCAGCTGCTTCAAGTTCTAGCTGCCTTAGCTTATGGTGATGGACCGCATTTTGAGCTATGAGTAAAATTCAGGACAGTATGATGGCTATTCCTTGTGGTCAACTTGAAGACATCTGGGATGAACTACAACCCAGAAATGGAGGACACATCTGTGATCCAGATCTCAAGGCATAGTAGCCATGAAAAGCTTAGGCCCAGGCAAGGTAGTATATGCCTTAAATCTCAAGAGACAGAGGCAAGCAGATCTCTGAATTCAAGGACAGCCTGGGACAGAACAAGTTCCAAATCCAGGCGTGGTGGTACACACCTTGAATCTGGTCTATACCTTCTGCTGGAGGCCTACATAAAGAAAATGGGAAGCCAGGCAGTGGTGGCACACGCCTTTAATCCCAGCACTTGGGAGACAGAGGCAGGCAGATTTCTGAGTTCGAGGCTAGCCTGGTCTACAAAGTGAGTTCCAGGACAGCCAAGGCTATACAGAGAA
>NC_034605.1:44796601-44808653 GCF_900095145.1 Mus pahari | reverse complement strand
AAAAGAAAGAAAGAAAGAAAGAAAGAAAAAGAAAATGGGAAAAGGAAGTGTCCCTTCTTCTTCATCTGCATGCACTTACTTGCCTGCACATCTGTTGGAACGTACTTCATCAGGATCCCAGCTTATATAGATGACCAGCTGAGACACCTTGCCTTGCGGGACTGAGCTGCCCACTGTTGGATTAGTTGAACTGCAGCCTGTAAGTCATTCAGATAATTCCCCTTCATGTAGAGAGACATTCCATAAGTTCTGTGGCTCTAGAGAACCCTAATACAGATGGTTAGAATCAGTAGCTTATAAAGGAAGTCAGGACCATGTGGTATTCTTTCTAAAATAATCTTATTACATGTTTTTATGAGTGCACCCATAGGTGGGCTTGTGTGCCACAGAGCACATGTGGAAGTCAGTTCTCTCATCCTGTCATGTGGGTTCCGGGGATTGAACCCAGGTTGTCAATTTTAGTGGCAACAGCCCTTACTCACTACTGTTGTTCGGTTGTTTGGTTGTTTGGTTGGTTTTTTGGAAGGTGGGGGTTGGGTTTTGGGTTTGGCGTTTGGGGTTTGGGGTTTGGGGTTTTGGTGTTTTTTGGTTTTGTTTTTGTTTTGTTTTGTTTGTTTGTTTGTCAGCTTAACACACATCAGAGTCATCGAGGAAGAGGGAACCACAACTGAGAAAATGTCTCCATCAGACTTGCATGTAGAAGAGCCTATAAGAGCATTTTCTCCATCAAAGATTGATGTGGGAGAGCCCAATCCATAACAGGCAGTACTATTTCTAGGCAGCTGGCCATGGGCTGTAGTAATAAAGGAAGCTGAACAAGCCCTGGGGACCAAGCCAGGAAACAGTGTTCCACCGTCTCTGCTGCCGTTCCTGCCTGCAGTTCCTTCTTCAGTTCCTGCCCCAAATTCCCTTCGGGATGGACTGTAATTGAGATGTGTAAGCCAAATAAACCCTTTCCTCCTCAAGGTGTTTTTGGTCATGGTATTTTGTTGCAGCAGCAGACAGCACACTAAAACACCCACTGAGCCACATCACTTGGCCTGTGCTGGATTTCTGTACTGACGTGCAAATACAGAGCTTACAACACTCATACGCAATACCTTTCTCAGACTGGCAGTGATAAGGGGCTGAGAGACTCTATTATTCCATTATTATATGCCTTCAATTTTTTTCTCAGAAATTGCACTTTCTTTCTCCTATGGGAAAAAAAATTCACTATAGCTACAATACCAAGCTATTAACTTGGTATGTATTAGCATCTATTAACTTTATATAATAGGTTTCAGTATGAGGTTTTCATCTATATGTCTGCGACATATTTCGTTCCTGTTTGCTCTCACTCTATTTTATTTCCTCTCATGCCCACATATCCCCTTCCTTTTCAACTTATCCCTCTAGAACTCCCATGTCTCTTTCTCTTGTTTCTTGAATGACCTAATCAGAAACATTATGGCTGCTTATGGGTGCATTGGTAAGAGCTATTTACCACCCTATGCATAACACCCATAAACTGAATCTAAGTCCCCAGGAAGCAGGGTTAGGGCCTTGTAGGCTCCTCACACTCCATGACAAGTTGTTGTCTGGCTCCATCTCTCCAAGCTTTTGTACAGATGATGGCGGCTATTATAAGCTCAGGACTGTTCATGTTCATGTTCATGCTTTGGACTTCCCTGTGGTCAGCCTTCCACACTTCTCCTCTGACTCCTGAATCCTTTGTGACCCTTCCTCCTAACTAGCACCAGAACTTTCATGGGGCAGTATGTGATGCAGAAGTCATTTACAGCTGAACATCCGATTCGTTTATTCTCATCACACACCAGCTATGAGCCTCTGGAGTGACTGCTGTTCCCTTCAGAGGACTCTGCTTTAGCCAGGGTGGAGGCTGCAATAATATATGGGTATAGAGGCTGATTAAAAAGCACACAGTGTACAAATCGTGACCTACAGAACAGTTTTGGATCAATAATATACTATCCATTTTCTGTGTCTTTAAGTCTAACAGAATAAGGGTGTTGTTTATCTTATTAAGCTTAGAAGCCTTGTCTCTCAAAAACAATAAGGATGAAAAGGATGATATGGAAGACAAAAACGATGCTAGTGGCTAATATTTATATGTTGACCAGCCTTTTGTTGGCTGTGATAAAATTCTTGGGGATAACCAACCTAGAAAAAGAAAAGATTTTATTTGGCTCAAAATTTAGGAGATTCTGATCTTGGCCCTTATCCTTTATTCCTGTGTGAATGTTTGATGAAGTCTGCAGCCAAGTGCTCTGTTTAGCTCATGCTGGCCAGAACAAGAGAGATGGGAAGGAAACAGGGTCCCAACATCCCTTTCAATGGCTTTGATGGTCTAATCTCTTTCCCACAGACCTCACCTCCTGAATGTTCACTCACTTCTCAATCAAGCCTCAGGCTGCTGACCACACCCTTACTGTGAGAGTCTTTTGGGGACATATTCAAGATCCAAACTTGAATATATTATGCTCCCACTGTAAACAATTATTTATTAGGCTGTACTGATTTAGATCCATTTAATTTTCATTATATCTGGATTTGGATGTTGGGTCCACTAACACTAGCCCTTACATTATTTGAGGAGTTAGCAGTGATGGGCAACTTCAGTGGTTCGTTTTCCTTTGGGTTAACCCAGGAATATTGGTGGGCCCGATGGTGATTAAGACATGGCTTTAGTTTATCTTTTCCTTTAATTTTCATGAGCCTGTTTGACCAGTTTGGGAGTGTCAGCTCTTCTGGTGATGTATTACTCTCCAGGTCCCTGTGCAGGGATGGCTACCTGGTATATTCACAGCATGTTCCCTTTCACTTACATAGCTTACATTTTTCCACAGCCCTGATTGTGAATCAGTGACTTGACATAGCAGTGAGGTTGGGTGAGGGCCACTATGAGCAAAATGTAAACGTGATGAATGTGTATGCCTTCAAGACCTATAAGGGAACCCGCATCATCATCATCATCACCATCACCATCATCATCATCATCATCATCATCATGTGAAAACCTGCATGCAATGAGCATGTCCCCAATGAGATCCTTAATGAGTGTGAGAGGTCCTTGATTATTTCCAACTATTTTGTCTATATGTTGTCGGCAGGCAGTGTTCTAAGACACTTGAGTTTGAAATCTCTGAACACTGTAGAAATAGTAAAAGAGAAACTGTGGGCCCTCCAGTTAATGGCTTCAAAATAAATCCCAGACATCCTCAAGAAACTCCCCTCCTAGGGGAATTATTAACTTGTGAATATTGTGTAGGCATTCTCAGCAGACTCCGTCATGTCTCCCAATGTCCACTGTTCACTTTTTAGAATGAGTCTTTCTCATATTTCTTGGGGACTCCCAAACACACAGAGTGGCCCAACCAAAACAACTGCTCTCCCCACCATCGTTTTTTGTACTAATTCCCATCTTCCCCATTTCCCTTGGGCTGTCAGCTTCTCAGAGAGCTCACCATGGGCCGGTAGTTATTGGAAGGAAATGAGTGAAGGAGATATGCGTTTAGGGAGCCAGGGTACCTGGTCTTTGATGCTTATCACAACCTGAGAAATTCTAAAATAGACCAGTTTTCTGAAAAATCATGACATTTCCTCCAGCGCTGAACTCTGTAGAATCCCCCCCCCCCTTCTCTGATTAGTGCAGCATCTTAGCTGCTGGCTTGCAGGGTTAACTGAGTTTCCTGTGGTTGGTGGGCGGGGTAAGCCAAGATGGCTAAATTCCCAAGCTCTCTGGATGTGTGTGAAAGTTCTCAGCCTCTACCCAAGCTTTTTTTTTTTGTCTGCCAAGTGGTATGATAAAACTTGTGAGAACAGGTTTTCCTGAGGTATCTGATGTATTTGCATCCATTCCTGGCAGGAAACCAAAGTAAAAAGGGATTCAAAGCCTTCTAGAACACTAGAGAGGGCTTAATCTGAACTTCCAGGTTACTGATTGTCCCAAGGATTGCTATTTATTATGAATTTACCTAAGAATTCCTCATGGCAGTTGTACGCAACTCCAACCAACTTCAACTGGCTGAGGCTTGCACCAGCCTTGTCCATCTGGATGGATTGCAAGATTTATTTTTACTGGTTGAACATGAGGAGTCTGTGACCTGAAAGGTCCCTTTCAACAATGAAGCTGTTGTAGGAACTCAGCCATCTTGATAGCGATAGATTTTTAGGTGGCCAAGTCATTTGAGCTGAGTGCTTTCCTTCATCTTAGGGAGAAAGACTCCATCTGTTGTGGAGGCACTGATGTGAATGTCTTAGTTAAAGTGCATCTTCTCTCCAATAAGAAACAAGAGTTACAAGAGAAATCTGTGTTGTTGGCTTCCTTCAGGAATGAGCTCACTGTCCCACTTTCCATGGAGTGCAGAAAAGTCTTAATGGCAACACTATGACAGGCTTTAATCTTTGTTAATCCCTCTACTTAGTCCCACGGCATCCCTGATGAAGGCTGTCCTGCACGAGGAAGCTCCGTTCCCCTTATCTTCCCTTTCTCAGTTCTGCTTAGAAAAGCTCACCGGAGTCCAACTGCCCAAAACATATTTTGTGGAGAGCAAGGACTTTTATTGCCCAAACCTTGCCATTTTGAAAGCCTCTATGTTACCTTCTAGTACAAAGTTGTATATTATTATGGCAATTGTCTCTCTAAACAATACATTGGTAGGGGGGTGGGAATATAATTCATTGATAACAATAACAATAACAACATTTCAATGACATTAACTTGACTTTGGATTACAACCCATACATGTTAGCTCATTTTAAAAGGGGTAAACCCAGCATATCTTTGCTAGTCCAATGGTTTAGAACCTGGACATATATCAGAACCAGGTCCCTAATGTCCTGTGTGTACATGAAAGTATGTGGGGTCAAGTATTGCTCCTCCACAGCACTGCCTCCAGCCAAGGGGAAGCTTTGCTGAGGCCTCAAACACAGGGCGATCCAATGAGATGGGTGTGTCCCCAGACGGGAACGCCAGGCAGGCTCAGTTTAATTTTCTATTATCTATCTTCGGTTAATCTCAAGATTCTAATTTCCCCAACTTTTCCAAGTCTAGTGAAAGAAAATCTCAGTCTGTGCCCAGCATCTCTTGGGGGAGAGTGTTCATGTGACTATTGTGAAGGCTTCTAATGAAAACAAAGCAGGCCATTATTTCTGTTAAAACAGAAATAATGTCCTAGATGACATAGTTTGGAGCAAGTCCATTTAACTGGAGTGCTATTGGAGATACTCATGGATAAGATTTTTTTTGGTTGGGGTTGGAGAGATGGCTCAGTGGTTAAGAGCACCGACTGCGCTTCGGAAGATCCTGAGTTCAAATCCCAGCAACCACATGGTGGCTCACAGCCATTACTAATGAGAGATAATGCTCTCTTCTGGTGTGTCTGAAGACAGTGTACTTACAACCATCTGCACAGCTACAGAGCAACTGTATACATAAAATAAATCAATAAATCTTTAGAAAATTTTTGTTGTTGTTATTGTTGTTGAACAAAATCCCCTTTTTTTGGTAATTGGTTTTTAGGGACCAGGAAAGTGAGAAGAGAGACCAGTGAGAGCCGCCTGGAAAAAGGACTCTGCTCTGCTCCTTTGTCTGCCTCGACAAGAAACAGCCTCTCCGGTTTGGTTTGGTTTGGTTTGGTTTGGTTTGGTTTGGTTTGGTGTGGTGTGGTGTGGTGTGGTGTGGTGTGGTTTGGTGTGGTGTGGTGTGGTTTGGTGTGGTGTGGTGTGGTGTGGTGTGGTTTGGTTTGGTTTGGTTTGGTTTGGTGTGGTTTGGTGTGGTGTGGTGTGGTGTGGTGTGGTGTGGTTTGGTTTGGCTTTGTTTTTTTTTGTTGTTGTTGTCTGGTTTTGGTTTGGTTTGGTTTGTCTTTGTCTTGGTTGTTGTTGTTGTTGTTGTTGTTTCTTTAATGTATTATTTCAATAAAATTGTGTCTGGGATCGCCTTCTCTTTCTGCCTTACAAATTTCACATAGGTTCCATTTGGGACCCAAATGGCAGCATTTCAGAGACTGGAGAGTCCCGCGCCCCTGCCACCACCTGCCTTCCTGTGGCAAGCTTCCCAGGGGTTCAGGAGTGCTGTGATGCTTGAGGAATCTCTTTGTACTTGGTGAAGAGCCAAGGTGCTCCTGGATGTGGGTGATGTCTTGGGGGGGGGGGTGGATGTAATCTGGTCCTCAAGTTTAACTTGTTTAGCCTCGGCCCCAGAACTCAGAAGTTCAGACTCTACAAGACAAAATCACCCCCAGGGGTCTTGTGTCTACCTCCCATCCACATAAAATATGCCTCTTCTCCTCCATGTAGGTTGCTACACCCATGACTCAGAGGCGTGCCTCTGGATGCTAAGCTAACCCTCCTTAAGTGAGTGGTAATTTTAAAAAATGATAATGTCATCATTTTAAGTGTGTGTGTGTGTATGTGTGTGTCCAAGACTGCCCTTGAACTCTTTGTGTAGCCCTGGCTGTCATACAACTCAAGCTTCTTCTGCCTCACTCCCCTGTGTGCTGGGAATACATACTCACAACACTTACAGTCTGCTATCACTATTTTTTTAAGTAATAAAAATAGTAAGTTTCTCCATATTTTCCATAGTTTCTCCTTATGCAAAGTTTGACTTTCTATGCATTCAGTTAGCCATGGACAGTGGTAACAGGATGAGAATTCATGACATCCTATTCTGTCCTGCTTGACACATGTATCCATGATGTGTATGCTGTCCACCCATGCATTACTTAGAAGCCATCTCAGTTGTTAGATCAATTTCCGGAAGGTTCAAGCGCTCATGTCAAATAACTTTTATTTCTTACTTTGGCTCCACAAAGCACATGAGTAAGGTTGTTGACAGTTCAAATATGCCCCCCCCCAAAAAAAAGGAAAGAAAGAAAGAAAGAAAGAAAGAAAGAAAGAAAAAGAAAAAGAAAGAAAGAAAGAAAGAAAGAAAGAAAGAAAGAAAGAAAGAAAGAAAGAGGAAAAGAAAGAAGAAAAAAAAGAAACTGTAAGTTATTTTAGTTTATTTATTTAGGTGCCATCTCACTATGTAGCCAAGGCTAGCCCTGAACTTTCACTGTGTAGCTTCTGATGGGATGAAGTGATATCACCACATATGGCTCTGAAGTGCTTCCTTAAAGAGACAAACTAAAATATGTACATATAGGCAAAATCTCACATATATGTAAGAACTGATGCAAGCCATGGCTTCAGAGACTCACTAGGGGTCGTAGGGTATATTCTCTGGGACGATTAGTCTCTGCAAACAGACAAATTATATATAATTCAAGTGAATTAAATCTCCAGATTTAACTATGTGGAGGCCTAGTTGATTAGCAGCTGGAGTTCACTGCAGCCTACTTGGTCTGAATGGTCACCAACTTGCCAGGGAACACACAGTCGTGGGCGTTCAGCAATTATGATCGAATGACTAATATGTCCCTCAGCTCCTGCCTTACAAGGGTGTGTCTACTAGCTGAGTTGTCTTCCAAAAGTCTCCAAGATGCCCCAAGTGATGAAGAGTTTCAGACCCGAGTCCTAGCAAATGCGCCCTAAATTAAACAATCTGGCTGAGTTCGTTCAGTCTGCCACCTTATAACGGCTGCTGTCCACAGTGAGACGCTCAGCAGTCCTAAGAGATGAGGCTTGACCAGAAAATACTTTCAAAGGGAACAAAAACACATAGCATATTTGCCATCAACAACTTGGAGAACCCATGGGCATTAAACAGAAAACAAAGAGTGTAGATATTATAATATGCCCTTCATTCAAGTACACATGCACATATACCAAAACAAGGCAAACCCCTTTTAGGGGGAATATTTGTGGTAGAAATAATTACTGTATACTTATTGCTGCTGGAGCTGTGGATCAACAGGGAAATAGGGCAGAGTTGTCGGGGAGCCAATGGGCATTAAGCAATTTACAAAGGTCTCAGTTTGTTCTACCTGGAGAGAGGGGTGTATATTTTAAAATATCACATTTAATTAACACTTGAGGAGAGGAAAGAAATGGCTCACACCAGTAATCCTAGGCAGCCTTTGTGTGGAACAGATGAAGGAGAAAATAATCTGATTAGCCGCTGGCCTTAAGTATAGTTTCTGCAGATTCCTGTTCCCCTCTTTACCATATAATAACATGGCTTAAAATTACTTCTGACAGCTAATCAGAGTGAGTGGCCTTTTCTTTTCCTGGAGTGGCTAACAAGTACTGTGCATTGTACCAACAAACTACTGCAGCGTAGATATGTAGGAAGGGGAGAGGGCTGATTTGTTCTTTCATGGCAGGAAGCTCTATGGCTCCTTTGTTAGAATCAGAGCCTTCTGCGGTAGGAAAGTCTGCTTTGTGACCCAAGGCAGTCTGGAGGTATCAGCACCCTCATCGCCGAATAGGACAGCTCTTCCTTCTCTGCTGCCTTTTACATTCCACCTCCTCCTTCTCCACTGTCTCTCACTCAATTACTTCTGTCTCTGCCGGCTCCCTGGCAATCTGGGCTATAGGAACAGAGTGATGGGCTGTTTGGTGATAGAGAGGGAAGAAATATATATATATATATATATATATATATATATATATATATATATATATATACCCAACTGTCCTTTTCAAGCAAGGGCTTAGGAACCAAGAGGGTATCTGAGACTGAGCATTGACACCTGTGTTTAACTGGGTCAGGCAGAGATGGGGCAAGGTCAACCAGGAAGCCTCTCTTTCCCCAAGGGTTGTCTATCTTTATGTGGCTGTTCGCTTCCCCAAATTCCAGTTCTCCTTCCTGGCTTGGGATTCATGAGAACACCCAGTGCTCAAAGGGAAGTGACAGCCTGCAATGGAGAACTATCAGACTTCCCATATAAAAGATGGACAAGAATTTCCCCTCGATTTAAGATAATAGCATTGGCAAAGTTGGTTTGGGGGATGGCATCTGGGCCCAACGTAGTCCACAAGAACCCAAGCCTATGCCAGAGCTGGGTCACATATGAAATCCCAGGCATCTGTGGGAGTGGTTCCTGATACCTCCCCTCTAAGAAAAGGAGCAGGGGAAAGGTTCTGGGCTTAAGAACAAGGCAAGCTCAGGCCTGAAGTGTGGGCAGGGCTCCTAAGCCAAGAGTAGGTAGGTCAAAGTGAGACGCTTAAGGGCACTGCCAGGCCCTAAGAGGTTCCAGGCTGGGATCATAGGCTAGCTCTCCTTAAAGCTGTTTTTTTTTCTGATGGAAAACAGAAACGCTTGACTGAGGTCAGTCATTTTGAAGTTTTAGTGTGCCGCTTAGTAGGAACACACTGACTTCTCAAGATTGGCTGTTACCATGTCCATGCAAAAAGAGAAAGAAAGAAAGAAAGAAAGAAAGGAAGGAAGGAAGAAGGGAAGAAAGGAAGGAAGGAAGGAAGGAAGGAAGGAAGGAAGGAAGGAAGGAAGGAAGGAAGGAAGGAAGGAAGGAAGGCTTTACGTCACTTTTAGAAATGCATGTCCAATAGTAATTATAACCAGATGGGATTGTACACACCTTTAATCCCAGCTCTTGGGAGACTGAGACAGTCAAATCTCTTCAAACTGACAACAAGGCTAGCCTTCATAACAAGTTTCAGGCCATCCAGGGTTACAAGGTACAAAGTTGTCCCAAGTCAAAACAAACAAACCACGTTAAAGTTGATCTTGGTGACATGAGGCCTCAGCAATGCAGACGCCGGAGTAAGAAGATCTTGAGTCACACATCAGCCTAGGCTGTTGTATAAGACTATTTTGAAACAAAACAAAACAAAACAAAACAAAACAAAACAAAGAACAAATGAAACCAAAAGTGTAAGCTTTGTCTTAGTTAAATTGATACTTGCCATTTTTATTGCATAAAAAATGTACATAAAACATATTTCAGTCATCTTCAGGGTGCAGCTTAGTGGCATCAAATGTGTTTGTAAGACCATAAACGGCCAATGCTGTCTTTTTTCCAGGACAATTTCAAAACTCCACAAGAAAACTGTGCACAGTTCCTCCCCATTCTGTCACCGTCTTCTGGTCCCTGAACAGGACCCATCTGTCCTCTGTTGCCTGTGCTGGACATTTTGTTGACATGGGCTTCTTGGGTAGATGTTGTTTCCTGTCTTCCTTCACAAAGCACCATGTCTTCAAGGTCATTGATGTTACCGAATGTTTATCATGGGCCTCACTCCAGTGTAAGTCAAGACCTATTTAGTTTATACGTGCATCATTCAGTGAGTGTTTGAAGCGGCCTGATTCTGTGAACACTCTTATGAGCATTTGTGTGTAACTTTTATAAAACTATTTCATTTTACGTGTACGAGTGTTTTGGCTGCATGTACCACACATGTGCATGATGTCCTTGGAGGTCAGCGGAGGACATCAGATCCCATGGCACTGGACTTATAGATAGTTGTGAGCCAGCTGTGGGTGTTGGGAATCCAAACCCAGGTCATCAGGAGAGCAACTGGTGCTCTTATCTGTGGAGCCATCTCTTTTTCTGGGCAACTTTGTGCCTGGATTCCTAGTATCGATTCGCTGGGTCATTCCTAGGAGTGGAACTGCTTAGTCATAGGATAACTCTATGTTTAACATTTATAAATGGCCAAATGGTTTTCCACAGGGGCTGGTTGTACTCTGAGCATCGGTGTGGGAAGGTGTCAGCTTTTAAGCTCACACTTGCTCATTTGCATTATTGATGTCATTTTTTTTTTTATCATGCCAGTGGAGAAGGGCTGTGTCATCATCCCTTTGATTTGTGTTTCCTTCGTAACTAAGGGTGCTAACTGTCTATATTATGAGACTGTTGGCCACTGGTATGTTTTCTTTTCAGAAATGACTTTTCTAAGTTCTCTGCTTATTTTACTTTTATGCTCTTGAGTTGTAGTTATTCATGGATTCTGTATACGAGGCCCTTATCAGAATGACTTACAAATATTCTTTATTTCTGTGGATTGTCTATTTAATACATCCAAGTTTGTGGGTTTTTTAAAATAAATATTTATTTGTTTTTATTTAATTTATTTTTATTTTTTATGTGAATAAATGTTTTGCCTACAAGTATACAAATGTGCTGCTAGTTTTTCCTGGTATCCATGTAGTCCAGAAAAGGATGCTGTATACTCTGGAACTGGCATTCCACCTCATAGGTACAGGGAACCGAAACCAGGTCTTCTGTAAGAGGAGAAAATGCACTTGTCTGTTGAGCTGCCTTTTCAGCCTACAGCGTTCTTGTTTTGAAAAGGTAGCTAATGGACAAAGCACTCAGGCATCTCTGGGATGAGAGCAGCCATAAGGGGTTTGAGCAGAGAAGTCTGTGTGTCACCTCTCTCTGGTCCCTCTTAAGCAACGCACATTTAGCTTCCCTGGGATAATGACAGCTACCTATGCTGTGTGAAGACTTGTCTCAAAGCCATGTGCCCTCTGTGTCCTTTCTGTCTGTGGGTTTCCTGCCTTATAAGTGCTGGTACTTGTGTTTTCCAGGTGGGGAAACTGAGGAACAAACACTTCAGTGAATGACCTGGGGCTTCACTGCCTATAGCAGCAGAGTCAGGATCTAAACCCAAGTCTGACCGATTTGACAACTCGACCAGTCCATCCCCAGATTGTTCAGTGTTGTTCTTGGGCACTAAAGTACCCTCATGAGCTGTGAAGCATTTCTGCTCATAGGAAGGAGGGTCAGAAGAGGGTTCAGGTCTCAGGAGCCATCCACACTCCAACCTTGGCAGCTTTGCTGTGGTTTCTTTGTATATTAGAGGATGCTGGAGTCGGATTTTGTTTGAGAGACAAGAATAGAAGACAAGGGTGCTTTTAAAAAAGCGTTTGAAAAAAAATGACAATATGATAATGAACTCATGTCATTTTGTGGAACAAATTCCAAAGGCCTTGTAACTTCTCATTAAACAAAGGTTTCAAATAAAGGACACTCCGTTCTAAGCTTAGAGACAGAAAGGTAGGATTTATGCACACGTACACCTACACACTTGCTCTGGTGTGGTCAGACATTCCTGTGCCCTATCTTTATCTCCCAATTAATGACTGTTTCTGGGTCAGGACAATGGCAGCCTTAGAAGGAGTTGCCTCTAAACTCCTATT
>NC_034605.1:44729835-44796462 GCF_900095145.1 Mus pahari | reverse complement strand
GGAAAGAAAGAAAGAAAGAAAGAAAGAAAGAAAGAAAGAAAGAAAGAAAGAAAGAAAGAAAGAAAGAAAGAAAGAAAGAAAGAAAGAAAGAAAGAAAATAGTGGCCACACCCACATTTCCCAGCAGTCCTAGCTGCCACATCACCAGTCAGCAATGCTGTCTGCTCACCTTTGAAAGCAGCAGCCAAGCAACTCTCTAAACCAGGGCTGCCCATCTCGTGCTTTGCCTTTCCATTAGCAAAACGAGTTCCCACCAGCCCCTGAGGGATGCCTTAGCCTTTCATCATGCCTAGTCATGAGCCTGAAATCCAGGAAGAGCCATCCTGAGGAACCCCGGCAAGGTGAAGCCAGGTCTCAAGAGAAATAGCTTGCACGTGAGTGACTCTCCTCCCTGCCTTGCCCCGGGCCAGGGCAGAGAGGGATGGGTGAGATCAGGGGAGGGGCCATTGGATCATCCACTCCCACAGAACACTTCTTATCTTTCAGACAGGGCGCATAAGGTGGCGATCTGGGCCAGGAAATTCTCCTGGCCACTGGAGATCGGGCTTGATCTCCAGCTCCCTGCGTTTTTGCTTGGTAGAAGACCCAGGTAGCTAAGGTGAGTTCTCCGTGTCACGGCCATGTGTGAGGTTCAGAAGCCCATGCAGGTCAACAGTCACAGGGAGGGTGAGACTTTGAAGATGGTGGGAAGGGAGGTAGATTTTGTGTAGCTTCCTAAGGCTCTATTTTGATTTTTCTGAACGTTCCGATGTGCCAGTAACCTCACTACCAGATGTCTGCTCGAATATAGTTCAAGTGTGAGATTCCATGAGAAGGTTTAATGCTCTTATCTGCTTTGGGAAGGTTGGGGAAAGGCACTGGAGAATGTCCCTGCCTACTAGATAAGTTGGATGAAAGGGCAGAATTTCTTTCATCTTCTGTTCCCTACCTTCAATTAAGCACTACATAAGGAATCTTTTTGGCTCATTATCCCAAAGATTCCCCAACTGGCTACGGGTATCAAGCAACAAACCTCTGGCTACATGATGCTTCCTGGTTCCTTTAAGAAAGAGCCAAGGCAGACTGGGACTCACAAGCCGAAGATTAAAAACTGTAGAGTCACAAGTGGCAGTGGGGTGCTTTCAAAATCCTCTCCAGTGTCCTGCCTGGGCACCACTCCTTTCCTCATCAGCCTAAACTTTCTCCAACCCCCAGTCAGCAGCTCAGTAGCCAGCCAACATTGGACTTGTGGTGCCGAAGAGGGGCCCAGTAAAAAATATCCCTTGTATGGCAGGCTCAGCTGCAGAGTGACCAGCCATTCTGGAAGACCTAACTCATGCTGATCAAAGCACCTAGGGTGTGTCCTTCCTTTCACCAGCAGCCTTGGCGCGCACCCACACGAGCTGTGCTTGTGAGCAACTGGCCCATCCAGAGTTTCAACTCCAGTCCCCGGACACACAGGATGAATTAGTTACCCATGGAAAGTCAGATGCTCAGAAGTACAGAAAATGCCCTTGCCTCGTCTTTCTTCTGTGCAAAGCCTAGAGATAGCAACTGTAACATGTGTCCTTCTTTGCAACGGGAAGATTCTGAGACAGAGTAAAACGTTTAGTGCAGCCAAGTCTGTCTGACTTCCAAGACCTCAGGTCGTCTTACATGCTGTGATGTTTGGTCTTTCAATGACATTTGATCCATCTGGGAGCATAGCACAGGGCAGAGAAGGTCACACAGCCCCTACACACACACACACACACACACACACACCCCTAATGGTAAATTTCTATTGACTCTAACGTGACAGACGTTCGTGGTGCCTATCTGCCACACCCATAACAATTCTTTGTGTTCTTTACTGGGGATGGAATTAGCCCATGGATACCTGCAGAGCACAACAGAGATGGAGAATGTGTTTGGATAAGAGTCTTTGCTACTAGGCTCAGAAGGAGTGAGATAGCAAGGGATGTGGGAGAACAGCCAGAGGCGACAGGAAGAGCCGCCATCAAGATATGGTGTTAAAGACTGCCCTTGCTTTTAGGATTTCTTATGGAAGGTACGTAGCATACCTCAGGGACGCTGGGTTAGATGCCCTGTGGATATGGTTTCGTTAGGATCATCTCCCAGATCCTGTGCCAGGTTTCAGTAAGAAGCAAATACAGATTTACACTTGACAATATGCATAATTAAAATTAAGAGAGAAGATTTATCCTTCCGTTCACATGAAAGCGACGTCCTGAAGCCCTGTTCTTGATACTGGGACCTCCATAGCACAGGCTGCAGGCAGTGTGGGAGAGAAACAGCGCACAGCTGTGCACGTGCTAGACGTTCACTATGTGGTAGGAAGAAACCAACTCATTCTACTGGTTACAGCACACAAATGACTGAGAACCACGAGAAAGAACCTGAACTCGCTGACCAATTACACATACTAACTCTGTAAAAGATCATTTATCTCAAGAGAAATGAAGCTGGTGGGTGCTTAAAAATTGCTGTAGGTCTTTGAGACATCTGAGATATTTCTTTATTTCTAGTTCATAAAATAATTCTTTGCCTCATCAGTGCAGCATCTGGGGTCCTATTTGTAGGAGCACGTGTTGACGTTGGAGTGTAAGCAGGGAGACATGAGTCCTCATTGTGTTTGGAGACCAGTCCTGTTGCCCGAAAAGCAACCTGGCTGTAGAAATCAGCAGAGTGGCACTTCGCACACTGTGATTTCAACATAACAGCGCTATCTGCTCCACTCATTCAAATTGTTATCTGGAGAGGGATAAGCAAATCTCTGTGAAAACAAACAAAGTATTTAAGACAATCATTTCTCAGAGATTCCTTCAGAGAAACCCACACTGGTGTTTCCTGGGAGTCATTCTGTATGTCTCTTCTTATGCTTAAAATCTATATTAAAACATCTTTATTAATCATATATATGTATATGTGTGTGTGTGTGTGTGTGTGTGTGTGTGTGTGTGTGTGTGTGTATCCTTAAAATATTAACATTAGCTGCAGTGTTTGCCATTGGGGAAGGAAGATTTAATGCAGAGCCGAAGCGCTGAGGGGGAGAGTTTCATTTTAATGTAAATACCTTTACATCTTTTAATCACTAAACAACATTTCTTGGGTCCATATCCAAGGGGAAAAATGATTCCTTACTCTTTGTTTCAAGTCACCCTCTTTAGCACAGGCTGCCCTGCAACTTGGAATACAGTCTGTCTGGGTATGTTTCATATCTGGGAAGTAGGATCAGTTTTGTAGGGTCTCTTACTAAGCCTTAAAAGCTTTAAAAAAAAAAAAAAGTTAACCAAGCCCTGGTCCCCTTGAATGACTCACTTGTGGCAAGTAGCACATGTCAACATCATATAGTGTTTGTTCTCTTGGCTTGCTACTTTAGTGAATGTGTCTTGGGATAAAGATTCACACTTAACCCGTCTTATTATTATTAGCCATGAACGAAAACGTCCATCTGAAACATACTTGATTTTTAAAGATGAATACAGAAATAATTCTTGGTAGGTATGACATTTAAGTGATAGTTTCTAAAGGGCCACTTAGTTTACTTAGAATAGGTTCTTCTTTAAGAGAGAGAGATGGAAAATTAATTGTCACTTTTGAATTTCATGGATGGAAACACAAGATTATACCCTCCACCAATTACCTCATTCACTCCTGTCAATTCTGGGGCAAAGTTCATACTGTGTTATAAGGTTCGAATTGTTTTGTTTTAACCAGTGCCAGGGATCACTGTATTAGTGACCTGCTAATCTTATTTCTCCCACAATGCTGGAGTATACAAGGACAGTGTTCATGAGGTGAGGGAGGGCAAAGTCTCCAGGCAAAGACTGAGTCTCCATCCTTTCTCAGACAAGTTAAAGCAGAACTTTTGTTGCGTGTGGGATTCTTATGCACCGTGTGAGGAAGTTTGCTAACCACTGTCAAAGAGGGAAATTTGTTTGTGAAAACAAACAAAAAACCAAGAGCCCCACCTCCACCCCCCCCCAACACAGTGAGGCATGCTCGTAACCATAACATGAAGGAGGCTGAAACAAGGGAAGAAGAGTGTTCATTTGAGGCCAGTATGGAATGGAAAGACAGCATGCTGCACAGAGAGACGCTACCTTGAAAGGAAAACATCAAACTAAAGACCAGTGACCTTGGCTTTGTAATTATGTCAGTGATTGTGACTCTGGTTTTTCACAACTACCCTCCAGTGACCAAAAAAAGCAGACTGATTTAGTGTGACCCACGCAGCACTGCAAGAGATCAATATCTAAGCAATAAAGGCTTTTAAATACAATGTTACCAAATCTCTCCTCCGTGGCTCAAAGAGAGCCAAGACATCATTACTGATTGGGACCACTGTGCTTCAGGTGACAACTATTGGATTCGGTTAGAAATTCTCTAAAATGTGACATATTTTTTTGAGCACGCTGGCAGCACGGTCAGGAAGGTTCTGGTTCCGGGTTCTCATGTTAAGACGTTCCCCAGCAGGAACGTGCAAGTCACATTCCCAAATTGGGAAGAATCCAAAATGCTTCTCGTCCCAAGCATTTCAGAACAGCCAACAAAGCAACACATGGGAAACTTTCGAAGTAATGGGTTCTCCTTCACAATATAGAAAAGGGTTGGCTTATTAAAAGATGGATTGGTCAGAGTTACCCATAGCAGTGAGTTTTTGGCTACTCCACTTTAGGACCCCAGTGAGTTGCATGCTCCCAGCTAGCTACCCACCGGATCCAAGGATGAAAGACACACACACACACACACACACACACACATTAACTTATTTTTGAAATGCCTTGGCTAGCTCAATGACTGGCCACTTCTAATCCTCTGCCTGCTACCCTAGGCCCAATCAGGGAAGTGGCCAGTGGTCATTTACCCAAGATCGCACATGGCTGTTTGGCTTTATCTCCTGAGGCTCCTATGTCCATCCATCTAGCCATCCTTCTTCCCCCCCCCCCCNCATCCCTCTTGAGCAACTCTAAAGGTCCCACCCCATCTCCCTTTGCCCAGCCATTGGCCGCTGACATCTTTATTGATCAATCAAAAACCAACTGGGGATAAGGACCTTTAGTATCTGGACTTGCGGATTCCCAATTGAATCAAAGCATTAGAACCAATCTCCTACAGTTACCAATCAATATACATTTACAAGGAGCAGTGATAGAATGTGAAATCAGAGTTCCTTTTTCAGGACCCTGATAGTTGGGATCAATGAAAGCAATAAGACATAATCACAATACCATACCAGGGCACAGTCACATGGGACCCCTCTTAAGCTTATTTGTTATTTAATTGGACAAAGTACCAAAAGGGGTCCATTTCTAGAGGGAGAATTCGAGCTGTAGTTGGGAGGTAGGTTAAGTGTTGGAATGCACAAGCCTATTGCAAGAAAACGAAATTCAATTAAAAAAGGAAACTTGTAGGGGGTTAGAAATTGCCTAGGATCAGGAACACAAAGCTGTTACAATATGTTAATGAGGCAACCAATAGCTTTCTATTCTCCGATGAGCTGAAAAATGACATAATGACAAGCCTGAAGAAAGACTTACCTTTAGCTCCTGGTTTCATGAGAGTTCAGTCTGAGGCTACTGGTCCCACATGTTCCAGCATCATGGTGATGGACTATGTGGTTGCGTGGGCTCTTGATTTCTACACAGACAGGCACTAGACAGAAGAAAAAAAAAAAAACAAAGAAACAAAAAAACAGAGAGGACGGTGGCAGAGAATACAGGTCTGAAAGATGAGGCCCCAGGGCCTACTTTCTACAGCATCCAGTCCCTCCCATACTTACCTTTGTTTTCTACTTACCAATAACATCATTGCGCGTTTATCAGGGTATTAGTCCTGTCACTCAGTCAGAGCCTCAAGGTCTAATCTCTTCCGTAGAGATTGTCACAGAACGTATAGAGGTGTGATTTGCTGATGTCCTGGATAGTTCTTCATCTACCAAGTTGGCAAACAAGATTGTCTATCACAAACGCAGTTTACCCAACTGACTTAGTTTGCCTGAGGTGGCTTCTGAATTAGTGAGTCCTGGGTAAACTTGGATTGCTCAGTCACCCTAGTATGGTACTAGCCAATAAGAAAGACCAGCCACATGGGATTATTTAAATAAAAATTAGTTTTGCTTTAGGGTAGTGGTCACATTTCGAGTGCCCCAGGACAACCTTGTAGCTACTTGCTATGTCGGTGATCAAGGAAAAAAATAGAAATGTTTACCATCACAGAAAATTCTGCAGGGTAGTGCTGAGCTTGAAGGCTATCTCTTGCAGCTTCCTCCAACTAGCATCCTTGACACCAGCACACTAGTCCAGGGTTGTGCTTGCTCATATGATGAGGATGCTGCCCCTGTGCGCACACGAAGCCTGCTGTATCAGGAAACCTGCAGCAAACTGTTTCTTGGTGTTTGTATCAGGTTTTTGACTCTGTGCCCTCAATCGGCTTAGCTCTCCGGAATGTATGAATACCTACTGGTGCTTAGTGGAAGTAGGGGCATGACATTACACATATTTAATGTATATGCAAAACAAAGCCACTTGACCCTTTTTTAAATTGTCCACTAAGCATGAGCGTCCCATTCATTTCCTTCCATTATAGTATCTCCCTTGATGTGCTGCACTGTGGGACTAATGGCTGATGTAGCTTGCAGCTGAGGGTGGCCATTCATGAGGGAAACTGCCGTTTGCAATGGGATGACTTGTACGTCCACTGCAGTCCTATCCCAAACATCATTTGGATGATGGGGATGTAGTGGCGATAATCATAGAGAGGACAGCCCTCTTCCCTAGGGCAAAGGCAACTTCGAATCAGAAACAGAAACAAACTGCCTGTCTGACGATCCACTCCTGAAGGATCTGGAGTGTGAGCACAGGGATTTGTTCCTTTCAGAAAATTTTATTGACTGCTGCTCCAGTTCTTGCTCCTATGGCATTCAGACCAGGGAGAGAGAGAGAGAGAGAGAGAGAGAGAGAGAGAGAGAGAGAGAGAGAGAGACTGACTAACACATTTACTGATTTTAAAGGTATAATGTAAATGAAGATTTGTGGGGGCTGTGTTTGCAATGATGCCGGTGGGTGTGATGATATCTAGTGTTTGTTGGGAAGTTCCCATAAGGCAGGCTCGAATCTGCTTTACATGGGAAAGTGTAGGGCAATTCTTTGGAAATCAAGATGCTGAAAGGAGCCTTGGATGAAAATGTGGCGTCTTATTTTTTTAATATTTCTAATGAAATTATAATTTAAGCAAAGGCAAACTCTTGTAAATTATTTGGAGAGAAAGAATCTTAGACTAATGAAGATGGTGGGTTTCATTTAACTTCTTAAAATGATCATTTCGGCTAGGCAGTGGTGGTGCATACCTTTAGTCCCTCAGCACTCGGGAGACAGGCAGGGAGATCTCCTTGAGTTGAAGTCAGCCTGGACTACAGAGCTAGTTCATTCTGGAAAATCTACTTCAACAGTAGTACACAGAGTTCCAATGGGATAACAGGGTTCTGAGTTGAGATTTAAAAAATATTTTATGATAAATATAATAATTTTTGAAATTACAGCTGGCATTTCTGCCAATTGTTCACCCTGTGTATAATAACTTATGTAGCCCCTGTGTATAATCAGATGGGCTTCTTCAGTTGTCAAAAGACCTAATAACGTATGCCTTAGTGTTGTAAAAAAGAAAGGCATGAGACATTATGTACAAAGTGCATAGCATGCTTGGGCCATTGGTATGCTTAATAAACATTTCTCTTTATTTATACAAGTGGCATATTTGCCTTAATAATTTTATAAAAATAATACATAATATTAAATGGACACTGTCTACTAATGTTTACTATAATTCCCATTCTTCGGTAGTTCATTTCTTTCTTAGTTAGAAATTCACACCAAGTCACATGGATCCACCATCTTTTTGTCTTGTATCATTAATGACCTTTTTCCTATTTAAAGAGACAAAGGGAAGCTAGACTTGGTAAACCCCCTGTCTTGTTCATCCAGGTTGTCTTAACAAATATGCCATAGACCAAGTAGCTTACACAACAAAAACTTATTTCTGTGTAGTCATGGGGAGTCCAGGTTCATGGTGCCTGTCCACTCAGTTACTTGTGAGGGTGCCAATCATGGCTACATCCTCACATGAGGCAGAGAAGGACAAAGTTTCCTTCCTATGGTCTCTTCTGATAAGGGCATCAATCCTATGATGAGAGCTTCCCAAAGACCCCCATCTCCAAGTACCATCTCACTGGTAAATAGAATTCCAACATAGGGATTTGGGGAGAAGGAGCACACATAGTCCCTAGCCCTCATGTTCTGTTCAGGGGCTCACAGGCAAGGGATGGGAATTGTGTAGCACTGTCTTAGGAATCTGAGCATGGGAACAGTGGCTTTCTTTTTTGTGGAGCTACTAAATGACCTACCATTCAGCTTCCTACTGTCTCCTTCTGGGCTACAGAAGAAAGTGGTGTGGACCTAGAGTACCAAGCAACTTCCACAGCACCTGTTTCCTTTATCATCCTTAGTTTACTGAAGTCATGAGGACTAATTCCATCTTTAAATGGGGAAAAAAATCCCAAGTTTTCCAATCTTTCCTGGGGTCTATTTACTTAATGTGTATTTCCTTCATCATTGATTTAACCTCATGCCTACTACCCCATTTCTTAAGAACAATGGTACAGAGCAAAAGGAGAATTTGGGAAGAAAGTAAAACACGCATGAGTACAAGTGTGGTCTCCTCAAAGAAGAGTCACCAAGAAGAAAAGGTCTTTAACTGATCATATTTGGGGCTATATATTTGAAATTGGTTTATTGAGTCCTGAGAATTTGATAGGTTATTGAATAGATTTTAATTTCCCATCTTTCTTTCTCTTCCACTGAAAATACTTCTAATTATAATTTGATCTCTGTTTTACTTAAAACAGATGTCAGATCAACATTCTTTGCTGATCTTTGTACCCTATCCCTTATTTTTTATAACCCTCGCTCACTAGCACGCTAATTCCTTCTGTCTCTCAGACTTGATGATAATTCACCAACCTTGGACTTCAGGTCAATTTCAGATGCCCTTTCCAATTCCTGAGAAATGTAGTGGGGACTAGTGGGAAATTCTGGGTCATGGATGTCTTAATGGAAATCCCCAAATTAAGAATGAAGGTTTCCTTCAGTTTGAAAGTTAATGTTGGCCTTAAGACAATATTTCCAATATTCTTGGAAATTATTCCCCCTGAATATTTTCTGGAAAAAATCATAATGCTAATAGCTGGCAGCCTCATGGCAGAACTGTTACCTTCAGCAGAAAATATATCTCTAAGTTGTTCCCGTAGATGCGTCTCCCAAAGCCAGACACTTCTTTTAGATTACTAGAATGTTCTCCTCAGTTGGTAGCCACAAGTGATAATGTTCTCGTTCTCAGCCTATGGATCCCAGCTCCTCAGGGGGTCTAATGATCCCTTTCACAGAGGTCACCTAAGACCATTGAAAAGCACAGATATTTACGTTATGTTTCATAACAATAGAAAATTACAGTAATAGCTGGGCGTTGTAGTGCATGCCTTTAATCCCAACACTTGGGAGGCAGAGGCAGGCGGATTTCTGAGTTCGAGGCCAGCCTGGTCTACAGAGTGAGTTCCAGGACAGCCAGGGCTACACAGAGAAACCCTGTCTTGAAAAACAAAAAAACAAAAAAACAAAAAAAAAGAAAGAAAGAAAGAAAGAAAGAAAGAAAGAAAGAAAGAAAGAAAAAAAGAAAGAAAAAAGAAAAGAAAATTACAGTTATGAAGTAGCAACAAAAATAATTTTATGGCTGGAGGGGTTACCACAACATGAGCAACTGTGTTAAAGGGTCGCAGCACTAGGAAGGTTGAGAACCACTGCTCAAGATGCTGTTCTTATCATATTGGATATTTGCAATATTATTATATTACCATATTGAATATTTACAACCCTATGGGTTATGTACAGCACCCATGTGGACTTTCTCATCTAATGAGCCCTGCAGAGCTGTGAAAGGCGAGCTATATTACTGCCTTCATTTCACAGTCAAGGAAACACATATAAAGTTTTACTGCCTCACACATGACCACACAAGTGGCAAGAGCTGAACCCACAATTTGAAGTCAAGAACTTGACTTCAGAGTGTACACTGTTGACTGCTTGTGAAAATGGTTTTCTCTTTGGAGCCCACACACTTTCAGAAGCCAACACAAAATGGCAAGGCAGCAACCTGGCCTTGTTAAGATTGATGTGGTCTAGTGGTTGCAAGCATTCACTCAATCCTAGAATCTTAACAGCACTCTCACTGGCTATAAACAGCTTTGACCAACAGTGGGACAGTAGGCCAAGGGTTAGACTTTCCTAATTGGTGTTTTGACTGCTTGGTCCAGTGTATTCTCCCTTAGCTTCTAGTAAATATCTACTTTGAAAAGATAGCCAGCCTGATAAAAAAAAAATGCGTGCTCGTATGATGACCACTAAAAACCCAAAGAACTGTATAAACTNTCCTTCCTGCTAACACAGTGGCAGCAAAAGTATCTTTGAGAAGAGCCGTAGGACATTGTCACTGAACATAGTAGAGACACGGTGACATCTCAGAACAGAAAAGAAATCATCACGCCAGCTATTCAACTAAGTGTGCACGAAAACTATCCCCTGTGGAAGACAACTTTGAGGAGCTTTATCTTTTCCCATCTGCACCTTTTTCGTATCCTTTTGGACACGATTCCTTTTGAACCCTTAAGAAATGGACAGAGAAGGAAAGGCAGAAAGAAGGTCACGGCAGGGATTTTTTTTTTTACATCACTCGAGACAAGGAATGCAAGGGCTGAGTCAGAGTTATGGGACAAATGTCGCTCTGAACCTCTAAGAACTAGCTAAAATTCTTCTGCCCGACCCAAGGAATCCATAGTTCATAAAACAACCTCGTCCCCAGGAGGCCATATTTTCAAAAAGCGTACCTTTGTTAGAAATAATTAAAGAGATTTGGATTTGATTTCATCTAATTGGGGGTTGGGGGTCACTTAGGAAACAAATTGGAATCCCTCAGATATCTTGAATATTCTAGAGGACACTGGTGGGAAATGGTCAGTGACCATGGATGCATCCAAGTCCATCAGAAAGCACCTCCATAGAAGTTGAGTATGGCCTCATATGTCCGTGACCCCAGCCCTGGGGGACAGAGGCAGGCAGATTCTGGGAGGTTGCTGATCAACCATTGGCACCAAAACAGCAAGCTTCGAGTTCAACAAAGATTCTGTCTTAAGGGCATAAGGCAGGAAATTATCATGAGGAGAATATTCATTTTCCTTTTCTGGCCTCTGTGTGCATGCTCGCCGGAATACACAAGTGCACACACATGCACACGTAGTAGAGTCTTCTGATACCCAAAATTAGCATAATATAAGTGCAATGAAGCAGTTATGCCAAGAATCAGAAAAAAATTACATCTAGAATAAAAACAAACAGCAGTTCAATCAGATACTACACTCATCTGACAATGACTTCAAGACAACTGCTATTTTTTAAAAAAAATCTTCCATGAGTAATTGCACCCTCTCTTGAAACAAATGAAAATTGAAAGTATCATTGAAGAAGTACAAATTACAAAACAGAATCCATTAGAAGCAGAGAACTGAGAAACATATTGACAGGAATAAACATAATGACAACAATAAAATATTGTTCTCACTTCATGAGAGCCACCATGGAGACAAGAGGACCGGCTGCAGAACCAGAGAGATGCACATGGCACAGCCAAAGAAGTCAGCCCGTCTGAAAACCAGAGAGACAAAGGAGATAGACAGAACAAATGGGAAGTCAGCTGCCCTGTCAGACAATGGTAGAAGACTTTTAAAACATCTCACTGAAAAAAAAAAAAAAAGGCAGAACATTTTCCAAATTAAATGAAAGATATAAACCTACAGACTTAAGAAAACGAAAAATCCAACAAGATTCATATCTCAGCACATCATCATTAAGTTTCTGAATGCTTTTGACAATGTCTCTAGAAGCAGCAAAGGAAAAGTGATATGCCACCCACACAGGAATGCAAATTAAGTAACTGCACATTTTTTTCCTGCAGCCACAGGGGCCGAAAGGAAAGAGGCACACAGCCTTCACCATGTGTCGTAACAATGGCCAAGGATACCTTCAACCTCAGAAGTGAATTATTCACACAGGAAATACAGAGAGCCCACTCCCATGAGCTGTCCTCTGGCCTCCACATATGTACCACGGCACCAGAAAGACGCACATGCACACACATGCACATAAATATAATAAAAGCTGCACTAAAAGTAAAGTAATACAAACTGAAACACAATGATAGAGGGGACTTTAGAGCATCAGGAAAAACAACAAATGAGACACATGAAAATCAGAGATAACTGAGAGGAATCGGAGGGGTACTGGATACTGAGCTTCCTGCTCACAGCCCAGCTTCCTGAGTACCAGGAATGGCCTGCTTACAGCCATTAACTCAGCAGCAGCATCCACAAAAAGATTGAAGTGGGGATGGGGACAGGGCGATAGAGCATGGGAGATGGATGAGTAGGTTATCTAAAACTATGGGTGAATGAAGCCTTACAGAAATGACTAGTTTGTAAGTTAGTTAAGCATTATAATATAAAGGATGTTGAATAGAAATGGACTCCAAGGGTAGACAGTGTTGTTCCCCAAGACTAAGTGAGCTACTGCATGGAAAAGCTCAGTGCCAGGCATAGGATTCTCCCTATGAATTATTGGTTGGGGAGGCCCAGAGGAACCCAAAGCAACACAGGCTATTGCCCTTGATCTTTGTTGTCCAAGTTAACCAGATCATAAGACCCTATTGCTGAAGATATCACTAACTTTGGATGCAGGACATAGAGATTAACCTTAACTGACCAGGAAACTCTCCCTGGATGGCTAGCTTACATGGTGCCAAAAGGTTGCTACGCAGGATTCAGGGTCAGAAAACATATAAATGGCTTCACTCGG
Organism: Mus pahari; assembly: GCF_900095145.1. NCBI lineage: Eukaryota > Metazoa > Chordata > Mammalia > Rodentia > Muridae > Mus > Mus pahari. The sequence continues at coordinate 44,783,528 of NC_034605.1, read as the reverse complement.
CACTGGCCCCTGCATGATACAATACCAACTTGCTTCACAAAGTATGTTCACTGTTGCAATAGTGGCATACAGGTTACAGAATTGACCAAGCACATCCTGAATGGATGTGAGGCCTGTTCACAAGATGGATTTCAGACCTGGCTAAAAGCTCATCACTGAGAGGGCCATAGATCTCAGAGGAGAATCTACTGTTGTCATGTTAAATGGGCTTACTGAATTCCAAATATTTAAGCTTATACACATAGGTTTATGCTGCTCTCAACTTTGGTTAGAGAAACTTCTTTTTGCAGTGGGTATTAATGAATGCAGAGACATATAGATGGTCAAAATGTCAAGGACACATAATTGTAAGCACTCCCATGTGGTTGAAATATCTACATTAAGACTTCACCCCTCACCCAAGACTTAGGAAACATTCCAGAAGAATGAGCAGGAAGGATAAGGAAAGCTATAAAATGCAGATTTCTTGACCTGGCATGGCTGAGGAACTTGCCAATTCACAGCAGTTGTGGTTACTTGCACAAGACAGGCACAACAAGATGAAACCCGTCAAAATTCCAACACCTATGGGGAGGGGCCCCTGAGGCTCCACCCTGGGAGGGAAAGCTATTCAAATCTAGATGATTGCAGAGGGAAAGGGTGTCACCCTCCTTTAATGTCATGGCCTCTTGTAGCTTGTCCATAATCCAGAGGCTGACCCCATACCCATGTGCATATGTGGATAGCACTAACAACTCAGGGGGAAGATGTGAAGTTGGGAGGGAAATAGGATGATGGACATAGGAGAGGTGGAAGGATATGATAAATGCATTGTATAATGTATGAAAATTTCAAACAAATAAGTGAGCAGTGAATACCATGTTGGGGTAGGAGGGTGTCAAACAGCACCCCCTTGCCCACCAGCTGCAGGACAGTCAGAAACAGAGTGAAGCTTAAGATTACCATAACAACCAGAAACTTTTATTTGACAGTTGGGTCAGCTTTCCCTGATTGGTTGTAGGTCTCACCTTATTTGCATAGGTCTCATCTTATTTGCATGCCAATATGGAGCCATCCATGACCCAGTGGTTTCTTAAGAAATTCAGGCTGCCTACAACTTCAATACCAACCCTTCCTCCACTGTTGGACTCAAAAGAGGGGGTTAATACAAAGACAGCAGAGCCATTGGTTGATGACAAGAGACAGTCTCTAGCCAACAGCTACTTCAGTGATGTATAGGATAAGAGTAATTCTTCTCTTGTCAATCCTGTTTAGTAACTAGAGCACGTAGCACCAAGTGAAGCAAGACTACTATATTTAAAAATAGGAAAGACAAGAGGGTCAAAACAGGGATGGAAGGAGGCCATATTTGAACTCAAGTAAAAACATACACATAAGTAGAACACAATGGTCTCTGTGTATATTGTCATGTCCAGACATTCAAACGGATACAATCTAAACCCTATAAATAAATCAAGATGGAATCTTAAAAATGCATTCAAGTCATGTAGAAATCAGTGGAGACATGATCAGAAGAATAAGACACAGCAGAAATGGACTGAAAAGAAAGAATTAAAGGGGAAATTTGAATCCTGACAGGTAGCAGCTACCTTAAAACACAAATGGATAAACAAGCCAACTCTAAGGCATAGGTGTTCAAAAAAATAAAAAATAAACCAAGAGCCAGCCTTGGTAGTACACACTTGTACGTTTAGCATTTAGGAGGCCGAGTCAGGAGAATTGTGATTTGGAAGTCAGTCTGAGCTACATAGTAGGACCTTGCTTACAACAACAACAACAACTATTAAATCAAAACATTGCCCAGCTATGTACTACCTACAAGAAACTTACTTTAATTTTTTTTAAATAAGTAGATTGACAATACTAGAAATAAATACTATAGAGTAAGAAGTCATTACAATGCTTTGCCATTGTCCCTGCATTAATAGCTCTGTGATATTGGACAAGCTCTTGGGTCCCTCTGAGCTTTAATCTTCTTATCTGAAAGATAAAGAGGTTGGCTTGGCTGATTACAAATAGTTTTTTCCCCCTGACCTAAATGCTTAATATGACTCAATCTGATACTTGTAAACAGATGAGCTCTTTGGACCTTCAACTTCAAGTACACCCTCGAGGCTCCTTGCAGTGATGCCATCTCCTCTTGGGGACTATAGGAGCACACAGAGCCCTTCATTCCACCCCAAAGCAAAGATGGAAGAGCTAGAGAGAGCGAAGAAGGCTCACCTGAACCAGCACCCTCGGTGTAGCGGGCAGAGGGAGAGCTGAAGAAAGTTATTAACTTTAAAACAGAAGGAAACCAAGAAATAAGCTCCCATGTCTTTCAACACCAGTTTAACTGGGTTGCTAGAAATACACACATGCTCTTTTCAAAACAGACTTAAGAAGGTCCCCTGAAGCTACAGATGTTTTAAAAACAGGGTATTCACATTGGTTCCCAGAGGAACAAGTACTCCTGGTTGTGGTAAAAAAAAACAAAACAAAACAAAACAAAAGCAGAGCTCAGTGGGCCAGCACAGCATTCCACCTCATTTCTTAGCAATGGCCAAGAGCTCTTAGGGTTGGAAAATCCCCCCTTGGTTTCTATGTACTTTGACTTCAACTGGACAATCCCATACTCGCAGTTATTCCAGAACAGTCCCCCTTTTGGAGAGGTGCTCTAAAAGAAGACAAGATACAGGTTCAGAGGCACCAGGGGATTGGGAGAATATGTAAAACACCAGCAGCTGGAACCACAATCACTGGAAGTCCAATGCCACCTTTAGTGATTATCAGTAACACATGACGTTTGAATGCACAGCAAATCCTTGTGGGCAACTAGAATTTACCCGCCACCTGCATAGGCTGGGTGCACAGAGATATAACAGACATCACTAGAAGAGTTGGAAGTTTACTGGCTATCTCAGGATGTCCCATCTTCCTTGGGAAGACTACTGGGACCCTGGGGGATGGGGGCCAGAGTTAAACAGCTCGCCAGGCCCTGGATCAACTTTCAAGGGAACGATGTATCTTGAAAGAGCTCTTCAAGCAGATCAGGTAGTAAGTTAACCTAGTAAGTACACAAGCTCCCATTCAAGACTGGATCCCCTCACTCTTTGTTCTTCCTGCCTTTTCACAAGGTGACTGAAATATAGGTCCTATATTTATCAGTGTAATGGCTATTTCTGGTTGTCAACTTGAATATATCTGGAATGAACTACAATCCAGAATTGGGGGGCTCACCTGTGATCCAGATCTTGAGGCTGGAAGACACAAATTTCTGACCTGGATCTTGGTATGGAGATCTTGAGGCATAGTGGCCATGAAAAGTTTAGGCCCAGGCAAGGTAGTCCATGTCTTTAATCCTAAAAGACTGAGGCAAGGAAATCTGAGTTCAAGGTCAGCCTGGGACAAAGCAAGTCCCAGATCCACACCTTTAATCTGGGCCACACCCTCTGCTTGAGGCCTAGATAAGGACATTGGAAGAAGGAAGATTTGCACTTACTTGCCAGCACATCTGTTGGAACCTACTTCTACAGAAGACCAGCTGAAACAACTAGCCTCGTGAGACTGAGCAACTACTAGATCCTTAGACTTCCCATTCACAGCTGCCCATTGTTGGGGGTAGTTGGACTATAGACTGTAAGTCATCACAACAAATTCCCTTAATATAGAAAGACATTCTATCCATTCTGTGACTCTAGAGAGCCCCTGACTAATACAATCAGGAAGAACTGTTGGTCTTACAACTACCACAGTCTGTAATTTACCTGTTGCCACGAGTCACTGAGGACACCTTAATGGTCAGGCCCCACGCTGGAGGCTCACGATCCCATCGGCTGTCTCCATTGTGTTGCTGAGGCAGCCCCCTCACGTGAAGCTTGAAAGGTGAGACTGAGGAAGCTGGGAGAGGACCTTCCTCGAGTGGGTGGCTGTCGGGTGACTTTCATCTTCTGCAGAGTGACAGTCTCTGATGATTTCCTCAATGCATTCAACCCCAGTTCACTCTTTGGTGTATTTTAAATGACAGAATAATCTTCAGGATAATTTAAACTCCATTACTACTTTATGCATATCCCCATTATAGCACTTATCACATCTTGCCATAATTGTTTGTTTACGTATCTGTCTCCTCCACTTGGCTTTGAGCTCCTCCAGAACTTTGGTTAGATTCTTCATCCTAAATTCTGCCTACTCCTCTGTATACAGCAGCTTAAGGCTCTGAACATAGTAGGTTTTTAATGAACAAGTCAGCTCTGAGAGGCTCAGTAACCAAATGTAATTGCTATTCATGTATACGTTTATCCATAGATGTTTCTACTGTAATGATTTGTCTTTGAGAAAAAAAAAATATGTGTACACTTATTTTACACAGCATGAAGTTCAAGCTAATTAATATATTATTACTTTACATAGATTTTTGAAGTGAGAATACTTCAGATCTTTTGGAAATTTTCTTTTTATTGATTATATTTGTTCTTTGACAATTCTGCTCATATGTACATAATGCATCCTGTTTGCTCTTGACCCCCCACCCTCTCCTACCTCTCTCTCACTGTTATCACATCCTTATCCCCTTCCCTCTCACCCCTCCCCTCAAGTCCCTGTCCCATATTTGTCTTGATTTTCATCAGGACCATCTATCTGTGTGGCCAAGTCTGGAACTATCCGTTAGCATATCATGTACCATGATCCATCATGGGATATAACAAAAGATAATGACTGCCCCTCCCCCAGGTCCGTCAATAGCCAATAGTTCAGCAGGTAGGTGTGAGGTCATGTGAACTCCTCCTCAATCCACAAATGGCTATTGACAGACCCTGTCTCGTGCAAGCAACTGCGGCTACTATGAGATCACGTTTGCAATGGCCGTCATTCTCTAGAGACAGCACTTCATATCTCTTCTCCCTATCTTCAGCTCTTATAATCTCTCCTGCCATGTTCCCTCTTGGAACATGTGCATACTACACTCTTGTTAACTGTAGTCGCCATGTCATACAAGTGATTTCTTGAACCTATTTTCCTTGGAACTGTAATTTTGTCTACTAACAAACTCTAACTAGTTTCTACTCCTACTTTTGCTTGATTCCCCACTAACCACCATTCCATACAATGCTCCTATAAGCTTAGGTAGAGACTCTTCATATAAGTGAGACTTTGTAGTATTTGTCCTTATGGACCTGAGCTACTTTGTTAAACATATTCTTATGTTATGCTGAGCCATGTTGCTAATGGCAAGATTCTTCCCTATGCAAGGGCTATGGTGCACAAGTGACTATTAAATGTAATGTGTCGTGCATGCCTTTGTTGACTACTGGGCATTTAGAATGACCTCATACCACAAGTACTGAGAATAGTGTTGCAATAACTCAGGAGGGCACATGTATGTTTGACATTTGGACCTCATCTCCTGAGGAAGCATTACCCAGTTTTGATGTTGCAGGATCATATGGTACGTATGGTGGCACCGTTTTTATTTTTAATGGAATCTTCAAAGTCTATAGCAGCTGGATCAATTTGGATTCCCACCATTGTGACAGAAGTAAATTACTATCTCAGTTTTGCTTTTGAATTTGGATTTAATGATGATTAGTAATATTGAACATTTTGTTCATGTATTTGTTGGCCATGTGTATGCTTTCTTTTGCAATATATTTCTTTGAATCTTTTATCTTATTTTATATATTTTATCTTGTTGAAATAAGTCATCCCTATGTACTCTTGGCTGGCCTGGAAGTCACTATGTAGATCTAGCTGGCCTCAAACTCTCTGAGATTCACCTGCCTCTACCCACCACACCCAGATTTTTGAGTTGTTCACTATCTTATTTGACAGACATTTGTAAAGTCCTTACTATGTGCTCAGCACTCTCTAGTAAGCACTTAGGTGCTCGGCCCTCTGATATTAAGAATTACAACAGCATATCTCTGAACCTCAAGAAACAACAGGATGTTTAACAAGTTGTGTTCTTGGTCATTATGTGATTTTCAGAGATGCTTGGGGTGTCAGAGAAGAAATAAATATTAGGGAAGAGGTGGGGACCATTTGATGTGCCTGGTTCAGGCAGGCACAAACAAGCAAAGCTAAATGGGCCCAGTAGGTCTTCCTTGTAACAGTGATAATTTTTTAAAAGATGACAAATTTGGGAAGGGAGACATTGGAGGAACCGGGGATGGAGGGGTTAGAGTGATATGATGCAGTGTTTATGTGTGGAGTCTTTGAAAAATTATAAAGCAAAGGGAAGAAATGTCCATCGCCTAGTTGGTTCCTGGCAAATAGTTGTTCAACACCAATATGAATCTAAGAAGCTAAAAACGTATACCCCATCTCCTGAGAGCACAGAGCTATGAGAGGCACTCTTGTGAATCAAGTTGTCTATGCAGTGTTTAAAGAATGAAACGTGTGTTCACTTGTCTCATTATTGCCTCTTAAAATTAAATTTCTGCCCATTTTATCCTTCCCTTTCTCCTTTACATAAAGCATAGCTTCTAATTCTTGAAGAAAGTGGGGCAGGAGTGCAGGCAAAGAACAGACTAGACCTGTGTTAGTTCAAAACTGGTAGCTAAGTCATTGATTGCTTGTTAAAGTTCTCCTGGACATGGAAGATGAGAGCTGGTTATCAGAGTCCTTGCCCAACATCAAGAAGCCCTGGGTTTGATCTCCAACACTGAACAGAACTAGGAGTGGCAGCCCATAATTCCAGAACTCGGGAGGTTGAGACAGGTGGATCAGAAGTCCCAGATGATCAAGGTCAGCCTGGGAGAAGACTCAGTTGGTCAAGTGCTTGCTCAGAAAGCACAGGGACTGGAGCTCAGTCCCTAGCACCCAATTACAAACATTAGGCATGGTGGGACATGCCTCTGATCCTAGAATCTGGGAATATGGATGTAAGATCTCAAACCTGAGACAAACAGTTAACTGTGGTGCTTATTAACATATCTGATGCTGGCTCCAGGATCTCCCAACATCCCTCAACATGTTAGAGGGTCTTCCTGGATGGCATACCCCATACCCTACCCTAAATTTCTCCAGCCAAGAGAATGAGCTTCTCCCACCCCCTACCCCGCAACCCTTTCTCCCCACCCCCACCCCCAGTTGCTCTTCTGTGCATAACCCAGCCGTTGTGGTCACCAGCCCTTGTTGGCCTTTTTGCCTCTTGGTGGCTGCTCTTGGTTGCCATTCTCCTGGTCTCTTGTCTTGGCTCCTGGCTATGCCCTCTTCTTGCCCCCGCTCCCCAATGTGTCTCCTCACATGGCCTGGTTCAGTCTGCTGGTTGCGTTCACTCTGGACTCCCCCAAATGCCACTTCTGCCCGCGCTCTCCATTATACCTATAATCGAAACCTCAACCCCTTAGGAGCAGTCACGTTCTTTCTTTCTTTCTTTTTCTCATTCAGTGGAGTCAAGAGGACTCTGGGGGTTCACTGACCACCCAGTCTAACCTAATAGATATGCTCCAGGCCAAATGAGAGACCTTGACTCAAATCCAGTAGATATGTCTAACTTAATAGATATGCTCCAGGCCAAATGAGAGACCTTGACTCAAATCCAGTAGATATGTTTCTAGAGCAATGGCTCTCAACCTTCCTGATGCTGTGACCTTTTAATACAGTTCCTCATGTTGTGGTGACCACCAACCATAAAAGTATTTTTATTGCTACTTCATAACTATAATTTTGCTGCTGTTATGAATCACAAGGTACATATCTGCTATGCAAGATACCTGATACATGACCACTGGAAAAGGGCTCATTGTTCCCCCCAAAGGGGTCATGACCCACAGGTTGAGACCCACTGCTGTAAAGGATGGCATTTAAGATTGTCCTCTGGTCTCCAACACACATACGTACAAATGGAAATACCCTGTGTATACAAGTGTACCTCCCCACAACGAAGATTTAAAAAGTTCACCATCATCCTTAACCACATATAGAATTCCAGGCCAACCTGGATCTATCTCACAAACAAAACAAACAACAACAATGATCAGACATATCAATAACAACAACAAAAGTGGGGGGAAAATACTCCACTTGATGTCATTGCTTGGGACAGATATCAAATTAAAGTGGGTCTTGTCATTATATTCGTTGTTGAGGTTTGGTCTATTGCTAAGTATTGTAATGCTAAATACTGGTCCTGATTGCCTTAGGGAGAGCCTCACATACACCAAATGATGCCATGTAAGCTTACCCCTGCCCCCCACAAGTTATTCCTAATTGGTTAATGTCCTAGTCAGGGTTTGTATTCCTGCACAAAACATCATGACCAAGAAGCAAGTTGGGGAGGAAAGGGTTTATTCAGCTTACATTTCCACATTGCTGTTCATTACCAAAGGAAGTCAGGACTAGAACTCACATAGGACAGGAACTTGGAGGCAGGAGCTGATGCAGAAGCTATGGAGGGATGCTGCTTACTGACTTGCTTCGCCTGGCTTGCTCAGCTTGCCTTCTTATAGAACCAGGGACTACCAACCAGCCCAGGGATGGCACCACTCACAATGAACTCTTCCCCCACTGAAGACTGATTGAGAAAATGCCTTACAGCTGGATCTCATGGAGGCATTTCCTCAAGGGAGGCTCCTTTCTCTGTGTTAATGGCAGCTGTGACAAGTTGACACACAAAACCAGCCAGTATAAAGATGCCTTCAGCCTGTAGTTGGGCAGAAGAGAGATAGGGTTTCAGTTGCCAGGCTTGGGTAACTGAGACAGGACCACAAGAGGGAGAGGAGAGTGGAGAGAGAAGATGCCATGGGATAAGGGATTGTGCGAACTGGCCACAAGAGCTGGTCATTCTGAGTAAAACCCGCCCAGGCAGAACATGGTAAGTCATACCTTGGGGTCCTATCTTGATAGAGAAGATACTAATAGCTTAAAGGGTAGATATCTGCCCAGCTCTAGCGCTGATTAAGGCTTATTATAAATATAAAAGTTTCGTGTCTTTTATCTGGGAATAAAATTATCTAAAGTGGGGAACAAGCCCTAATTAATATCAAATATCTACTACAATGATACATTGTGATGCAGATGTTATTATAATATCTACTACAATGATACATTGTGAGGCAGATGTTATTATAATATAGATTTCCTTTTGGTGACAGTTTTGAGCCAAGTTTTATTAGAAAATGCAAAAATTGAGTTTAGAAGTTACATTGTTTTTATATACATAAAAGATACATTTCTATTCATTTCAATGCTGACAACTACTGGGAGTCTCAAAACAAATATTAAATACAGTACACGTATAAATACATCAACTTTTATGGGAGGTCTCATCAGCAAATGTTTAGCCATGAAGGGCCCATCTCTAGGTCTGAACACACCCCAGAGATTCACGTTTATATTTTCCTCCTTTCCTTCCTTTGTTTTGTTTGTTTGTTTGTTTTGGAGTGCAAGGACAGAAGGGGGGATTGTTTTTTTTCCAAGACTTATGTCTCTGTGTAGCCCTGGCTATCCTGGAACTCACTCTGTAGACCAGGTTAGCCTCGAACTCAGAGATCTGCCTGCCTCTGCCTCCTAAGTGCTGAGATTGAAGGCATGCGCCACCACTGCCAAAGGCTTTCCACCTTTCCCTTAATGTTTATGCAACTCTGGTTTTAGGTTGGAGATTGGGAGAATTTTCTGATAAGAAGATGAAAATATAAAAGGCCCTTAGGGGAGAGGAAGTACTGAAAAGGGGGCTGACAGTATGGAGAGCAAGGGTTTCCCTGGACCCTTGAGATCCGCCAGTTAAGTGTGCAACACACTGCCTTCTCACCGCTTACGGAGCACATCCTTGTAGCCCTAACATCATTACGATTTTTAGAATGTTCAGAGAACCAACATTGGTAAAGGGCTCGGAGCCATGCTTAGCTAGAGGTACTAGAGAACATTGCCCCTATGTCCTGGATTGCTCTCTCCATAGTGAATGGTTTTCTGTTTTTTAAATGTTCGTGTTCGTGCCTTTGCCAAATTCATAGGGTGAAATCCTAACTCTCCAAGTTGATGATATTATTAGTCACAGATATGGTTATAGACAAGTCCCGAGGACATAAAGACAGGGCCTTCTCAGATAGGATTCTGGCCCCAAAGATGACCAAAGGATCTGTTGTGTCTCTTTCCCATGCGAGGCCATGGTGAGAGGATTGTCTGTGTTAAGCAGAAAATGAACCCTTACCAGACACCAAACTTGCCAGCACCTTGGTCTTATAATGCTAGCTTAGGAATATAGGTTAAATAAAATTTGTTTATAAGCCCACAACTTTGTAATGTTTTAATATCGCGTTTCCAGGTGACTAGGAAGTGGTCCCCCTGCAGACCTGCTGGCTCAGGGCCACTGTCCTCCTCCTGCCTATTAGTCTGAAGGTTTGATCCAGTTGGCTTTTCAGAGGGAGATAAACCTGGTCTGGATTTGTTTGGGTTCCCATAGCTCCTTATGGTTCTTTTTCTCAGTTCTTATAAGCTCTGGGGAAGTCATGAATAACATCAACTGCAGACTTCCCTGATGGCTCCAGGGGCTTTTTTTTTTTTTTTTTTTTTTTTCAAAGAATTTGCTCAGCCCTCCAAAAGAGTTGCCCAGGGAAACAAGCCTGTGATGTCACAAGGCGGTTCTCCTTATGTCCCCTTCTACACAGATGGAGGTAGGGACCTGTCCCTTTCTCTCCCAATTGGATTACATCTTGTACTCCCCAGGGCAGTACAGACGCCCTTGCTAACCATGACGTACACCCCCCAACCAGCCATGTCTACACTCTGACTGGCTTGCTGGCCATGACTCTCTCCCAGTGCTGCTTCCCTCAGGGCACAAATGCTGTACGGATGGAATGTCTGGACATCTTTAGTTCTGTAGTGTAAGGGTGTGGGGATGAGCCTCGAGTCGGTTCCTAGAGGATCAAAGGCTTTCCTCAAGCTTGAAAATGCCTCAGAGATTTCAAAAGCAGAATGACTACACCCTATTTCCTTATCTTTCTTCAGGCTATAAACACATCCAAGTCTGTACTTCCTGGTTTAAAAGGAACCTCCCCTTCTTCACTGGGACACTGTCACTACCTCTGACCTTTCAGCCAAATGAAAGAGCAGAGGCATGACCTTTTACCGAGTTGTCATTTGTAACAGGTTATTTAGCAAGCTATGCCCTCTGTTCAAAGTGCAACTTAATGGATTTCCTTGAGCCCTGTTTTGAAATGGGTGCAAACTGTCAGGTTATCTAAATGCGTCTATCTCAAGATTTCCTCCCACACTTATAAGAGAAGGTGCCTAAGTAAGAGAGAGAGAGACAAAGTCCAGCTTGTGTTGAAATGCTCATTCCCAGAGGGCTTTGTTTCTACAGCTTTCCAGCCTGAACAGAGAGCAGCTGTGACACCCAGGACTCGGAGTGAACGCAGAGCAGGTGCCACCGTCGCTCCGATCCACAGAAGCCATGACTAAAACAACCACGTGCGTGTACCACTTTCTTGTTCTGAACTGGTACATTTTCCTCAATTATCACATCCCACAGATTGGAAGGGATGAGGAGAAGCTAAAGGAATTCCACGACGGTGGGCGATCCAAGTACTTGACACTCCTTAATCTGGTAAGTCAAGTTTATCCATGTCTGGAACCAACTTCTTATCAGTAATGTGAGTTTTTCCACGAACCACTTTACTAAGCACAAGCCCCCTATAGGTCTTTCTTCTTCATGGTTAGTGAGTTTAGGGGCTTCCCCCTGTTAATCAGTAATTTGTTCTAAGGAACTAAGTTTGGAAACTCTCTGCCTCTACTGCGGTGTCTAACTGTTAATGCTCTTTTACAAAGTCTTTCCGAGCCCAACTGGGGGACCACAGGCTTGAGTACAAAACACAGAAGAGATTTTTTTTTTTTGAACCTTGCTTGGGAAAGTCTGTGCAAAGAAGGCAGAGTGTCGCATGTTGAGTAGGAAGTGTGACTTCCAATGGAGGAGTAATGTCATTTGACAGCACGCACCGACTCACAGATTTAGCCAAGAAAAGCAAACACATTTTGCCACCTTCCTCTCCCACTACAATTTTTTATAGGCTCAAGATCCATCTGAAAGGAGAGATCACCCGAGTCAACAACCAATACACAGTTTCAACTATTATAACCAAACCGATGTTAAAACCAAACTTATAGCTTAATCCGCTGTTGGCTTCCTAGCCTGGCTGACCATGGACAAAATCTGAATGAGTTGAAGAAAACTGCCTTGTAAGAAGTATTTTAGGGATATAATTTTCAAGGTAAAAACTAAAAATGTAGCATTCTTCAGACATGAGAATTGATGCTTGAATTTTTGTTGTTGCTAAAATACACAGTTCTGCTGGGTGGTGGCGGGGCAGGCCTTCAACCCCTGCAGAGGGGGAGACAGGCAGGCCTTTTGAGTTTGAGGCCAACCTGGTCTACAGAGTGAGTTCCAGGACAGGCAGAGGGATACATAGAAACCCTGACTCAAAAAAAAAAAAAAAAAAAAAAAAAAAAACAAAATAAGCAAACAAATAAATAAATAAATAAATTATAAATATAAATAAATTAAAAATAAAATAAAATAAATACAGTTATAAAATTATCTGGTTTCAAGCTGCAAATTTTCTTTTTCTGTTTTCAAGATTTAATTTTACTTTTACTTTATGAGCATGAGAGTTTTTCTCGCATCGCCTTTTGTGCATGCATGTGTACTACATATATATGTCTGGTGCCTGTAGAGGCCAGAGGGGGCATCAGATCTCCTGATACTAGAGTTATAGGTGAGCTGTCCTGTGGGTGCCGGGAACTGACCCCGAGTTCTATGAGGAAGCAGGGGCAGCATCCTTAACTGTTGTAACTGCTGCGCTATTATCTCTCAGGCCCCAGGATCAGAATATGCTAATCCCTCAGAATCTTCAGTATTGAAATCCTCATTTTGCAACGGGAGCAGAAGCATGGTGGTGGGGTGATGCTATGTTGTCTTCAGTGTGGGAATGTTGAGTTCAGATTGAAGAGCCTCTTGAGGCCCTGTCCCCTTCCCTCTGGCCTTGTGTTCCCCTCTGGATATTAGCCTGAATATCTTAAGCTCTGGACCCTGCTCCCTTGTGCTGGAAAGTGTCAAGGCGGCTATTGGTTTCAGTCTTGAGATGTCACGAGGGAAAAAGGTGAATCATTAGAAAAGAAAACAAAGACTGATTTTGTAGAATCTCTGTTGGGTAAGCTGAGGGCGCTTTAATCTACTAATACAAAGGCAGACTCCTGTATGGACATTCTGTCACACACAACTGTGGAGCAGGACAGACTTAGCACACAACTCCACATATATCCTTTATTTATTTTGTGTGAATGTATGTGTGTGTTTGGGGGGGGGGGTTCACATGCACCACAATGCATGGGGTCGAGGTCAAAGGACAGCTCTCGAGTCAGCTCTCTCCTTCCACCATTGAGTCCTGAGGCTCGAACTCAGGAAGTCAGGCTGGGCTGAAATCTTCTCCCTAGGGAACATCTCATGGGTTCAGATTATATTCTAGTTTAATCCCATTTCCTGTCGTACTGGTGAATTAGCCACCAAATCAAATCCCATTGGTTGTTCCTTCTGTTGAACCCACCTCTCCCTCCCCAAACTTCCTTCTGGCTCCTTCTAAACTCTGATTACTTTGCATCCGAGGACGGCCACCTTAGCTCTGCCCTGTCCTTTCCTACAGGAAGTGTCCGCCCCTCCAAGACTCAGATTCCAGGTTAATCTTACAGAGTCCTTTTTTTTTTTTTTTTCTTGAATTTCTTTAAACATTGTGTGTGTGGGGGGGGGACAAGAAAATAAAAACATACAGCAAATCCGACCAACAAACAAAAAACAAAACAAAATACCCAAATTCACCCCTCAGGTCCCTTTTTTCTCAGGAAAGCTACTACTGTCTCTGGTTTTATCTGCAGGCCTCCTTCCTCATTTTTCTGCCCATATCCCCTAAGGCCTATTCGCCTCTGTTCAACATTATGCTTCCTAGACCACCCGACGTCCAGTGTACAGCACAGTTTTCTCGTCCTTTCCCTTCCCTTTCCGTAAATGTAAAAAGCGTTTGAACTCTCACTAGCTCAAAACCAGTTCTGCCACCCGCCCATGCTTTTATCAACACGACCCACTTAACAGTTCCCCACTGTGTTCACAGGCTAGAGTTCTGTTCACGTGGTCTGCTGTAGGCGTGGCTAAGATGAATAACTCCTCCTCTGGCCCTAGTAGGAGAGCAAAGGAGACCTTGCCTGTTGTGATTTCCTTTCGCTTTGACTTCACAGAATATTCCCCATCTGACAAAGATGGGTTTAGTATATTTTAGGGAACCCATCCAAGGATAGTTTTCAAAGAGCTTGACTAATATAGTCGAGCCTCAAAATCTCTGCCTCTTGAGGTCTTACATGTTCACCTGTGGCTATTCGTTCTTAACTGATTTATATTTTCATTAAAACTTAAAATTTCCATTAATAGAATGATCATACTATAGAGCTCCTAACTTTAAGGACATGTTTATTATTACTAGTGATGTCAGTATCCTACTCATGTTAGCAAGAATTGTAAATTTTATTACGTTGTATATTGTATGTTAGTTTTGACCTTACTTTAACATTAGTTTTGCCTACATATTTGTCTCTGTACCATGTGTGTGCAGGGCCTGTGGAGACTAGAAGAGGGCGTCAGATCTTTTAGTGCTGGAATTATAGGCAATTTGATACCATCTTGTAGGTTCTGGGAACAGAACCCCAGTCCTCTGTAAGAGCAGAAAATTCTCTTTAAACACTGAACCATCTCTGGAATCCATCGACGTAGCAGGGATTACATCTCTCCTCCTTTTACTTATATTTTCAATCAAACATAACTTTTAACGCCTTTGTAATATGCCCTGCTAGTCACATTAGCCTTCTATGTGTTCTTTCGTGTTAGCATACAAACCAAAATGGGCATCATGGAATTTTCATACAGATTTTGATTTTATTGATCCCCACCCACACAGCCTTCCTCTGTCCTCCTACCCCTCCCCCACCCTGCTTGTCCCCAGTAGTCCCCAACCTCCCTGCATGTCACATGCGTCATTTGACATTTTTTTCTTTCCTCCCCTTTCCAGTTTCATGACTTAGAGACTGCAGCCCACGCATAGAAACAGTGCCGTCTAGAACCTACATAGGAAGGAAAATGTGTGGCTTTTATCTTTCCAAGTCTGATGTACCTTTCCTCTCAGACATCCTTAATTTCTAATTGGCTGAGTGCACATCTGTGTCCGGGTTGAATAGCAAAGCCTGCCTTATTACAAGTCAGCTTTCAGAGCTTGGTGCCTTTGTCCTCCTGACACCGCCCCCCAGGAAGTCCCAAAAGACTTGGGAGTCCCAAAAGTCATGGAAGCTGCCAGAGGGTTGGTGGCTGATAGAGAGCTGCTAGCAAAGAAGAGAAAGGCAAGGGGACAAGAAAATCACTCCCGATGAGACAGAGAGAGGGAGTGGGAGTGGGAGAGACAGGGAGAGGGAGTGTACTCTGGTGGCTGTGTCCGCTGTAAGGTTCCTCTGTCCTATTGGTTACACTGTGACCCATGGGCTAAGGACTTTATGCTGTTCATCCTCACATTTGTTAAGTAGAAACACAAACAGAAGCTCACAGCCTGGCCCTAAGAAAAGGAGAGAAGATGGAAGGGAGACAGGGAGCTGAGAGTCATCTTGTGCTTGACAGAGATGGACAGAGAATGAGGGACATAGTGACTTAGTAGAACTCCTTGATAAGTTCTTAGTGGGTGATCTGGATGTGAATCAACCATCTCATACTATGTACACACATTCTACATGCGCAACTCCAATGCATGCCTCTCCACAGTACACTCTCTGTCATTAGCTAGGACAGGATGTCTATTGAGACATCCTCTCTCTGCTGTAGCTGCTGGTGTAGACATCCCTGACATCCGGGCTTTTGGAGAGGTAGAGCTTCAGGGGCAAGCAGAGAGCAATGAGTTCTACCAAGTGAGGAAGCCCTAGCCGCTGAGTATGGCTTAGTCTGCTTGTGCTAGCTCGATGTACATAGTACCCAGTCCTCCACAGATGTGTTCCTGGTTTTCTTCACTCCTTTTCCATCCAAGAACTGTCCCTGGCCCTAAGGGACACAACACACCCCTACTAGTGAAGGTGGGGAGCCTTTGGCCACTTCTTGATGTGCAGGGTCATTGGATTGGCTCAGATGTCCCAATTTTAGGAGCCTGAGGTGAGATTCTTAGAGTCGATCCCTTTCTAGCCCATGCCTCTTTCTCCAGCAGACATAAACCTGTCCTTTGCTCTCCTCTTGTAATGCTCCCCAAACCTCCTGAGCCTCAAGTTCTCGGGATGACAACAATGTGATGTCATTGCATATGTCCCCCGAGAGGATGATTCATGGCTAGAGAAAAAGAAGTCCCTCCTCCCCGTTGGCACAAACTCCAAGGCAGCCTTCAAACAGTAGAAAGGCAGGGTCCTATTTATATTACAGTGCCCGCTCTGGTACCTAGAGGGAAACAAACCCTTGGTTCCCATCCCCGAGTCTAGATCTTAACCTGCGCAGCTCTTTAGCTTTACAGGGTCCAAAATACACAAGGCTGATGATGTTCACAAAGATGCTTGCAACTCTCACTGACTTAGCTAGGTCTCAGGCAACTGGAGGCATTACAGATGACAGCACAGAAGGAATGGACATCAGCAGCATGCAAATAAAGCGGCTAGGGTTTATCGAGTAGGCAGAAATGGGTAGCATTCTGGTTCGTTCTTTAAACCCCAGTGGAGAGATCTGTGCTGAGAAGCCGGGCTTCTGGAGCTAGAGCGCTGGCTCTCTACCTACTTCCTGTGTGGTTCTAGGAGCGTTACCCCTCACTTTCCCACCATCTCGGTTTGTTCCTGCGCAGCACTGAGGAAAACACATCCTCCCACCTCACAGAGCTGAGAGATTTCATTCCACAGCTCCCAGATGGTGTGTGGGCTTCCGGTGGGTGGGTCACAGGTGGATCTCTCCTCCCGGAAGCACCCTCAGCTGGAGGAAGCTGTTGAGGCTAGGGTTTATCACCTTTCCCTGAGGCTGAGAAAGGGCCACTTCACTTGGGGAATCTCTGCAGGGCCACTCAATACAAGAGCTCCTCTAGGATCTGCTCTGCCCCCAGTTCTTCTCTCTCCCTGCCACAGATACTTAAAGGGTATTATCCTCAATGAATCCCTATAGGCACATCTCAGAACCACACAAGTTTTCTCTCATCCTGGCTTTTATCCTATCAATAACAACCTACAGAAAGTGTTCCCTCCCCCTCCTCCTCCTCTTCCTCTTTTTTTTTTCTTCCCCTTTTCCTTATTCTCAGTAAAGGCAAACTGACAAGACCCACTCCTCCCCCAACCCCCACCTACCCCCCCCCCCCCCCCGACCTCTCCACCCCAGCCCAGTGTTATCTCTAACACCATTCGGCTGGGCTGGCTTCCTAGCTGTTACTCCACAGATGTTGGCCGAATGAACTGGTAAACAGTGCATCCTTCTAACTGGGATGAGCCACTTGCCAGGAAACCCCATCCCCCCTGCAGGTTGCTCTGTCCCAGGAAATCCTACCACTCACTACCCGAAAGCCACTGTTCACAGCTACACAGCCTTGGCCAAGGTTTCTTACCCTTCTAACCAACACATCCCCACAACTCTTGCTCTCCCTGTTTCCCTCCTCATTATTCCAAATTGTGTTCTTTACATTATTTGTCCTCCTAGTTTTGTTTGTTTAACTTCCTTGGTCATCTCAAGGGAGTTGTATTGTGAAGTTGATCTTTTTTTTTAATTTAATTTGTTTGTGAATGTCACATATGAGTCCAGTTTTTACCCAATTTGACCACTCCCCCTTCCCCTCCACCTCCCCCATGTCCACCGATTCTCCCACTCAAGCTTAGGACTTCTTCAGTGATCGATGCTTTACACCCACACACTCTACTGATTCCGTAAACTCAGGAGAGCACCTGTTTAGGGCTGACCGCCTGGATGGGATAAATGATCAGGCAGCTCATCCCTAGGGAACACTGATGCTCCTCCCTCAGTAACCATGGATGGATTGCTTGTGGCCCCTCATCGGGGGGGTGTGGCCTTGCAAAACATCCCACACCCACCTTGGCATGTCAACAAGCTGGTACCATTGTGCACATCTTATTTGGACAACCGCGTTGTTGAGATTACACGGATGAAACTTCAGCATCTTCTTGTTGTTGCCGTTGTTAACTTTTTATTGGTTCACTGTGAATTTCACATCATGCACTCCAATCCCACTCATCTCTCCCTCCCCTTCTACCCTCCCTCCATCCTTGCAACCCCCTCCCCCGCACACACACACACACACACACACACACACAAACACACACAACAGAGAAAAACAAATCTCCCTGTGGAAGCTGTAGTGTGTCCCACCGTATACCCTTTTGTCCACTCGTTTCAGCATCTTTCTTAAAGGCACATGAATGATGAGTGGGATTGTGCACTTCACATGGTCCAGATAGCCTTGGATGAGAATAGACATCGGTCCCTGTCGGTCCTTGTGCTCTCTCTAATTTTAGGTTGGTCTTTCACTACAAGGGTTGCATCAGGTTGACAGAGGGGTAAGGAAAGTCCCAGTGTGACTGAGTCAGGCCTGGAGCCTTGAGCTTGGCACTGGCTTGCTACGCTCATCCACCCGGAGTCATAATGTCTTCTTCAGGGAACTTGTGGAATCTCCCTCTCTGGAATTATTATTATTATTCTTAATGGAAGAAATTTTCATTTCCTGGGGTTGTTTAAAAAGGTTTTGGCTTTAGGGCAAGGGAAATAAACTTGATGAGTTGGAGAGGGTAAGTTTCCATGATTTTAAGATCCTCATGGATTTGTGAAGACATGGAATATATAAACTAAATATCCTTCAGCTACAGTTTTTAAAATTACATTAGTTGTTTTTTTTTTAATGTAAATTCGCCTCTGTCACTGGTCATAAGTTTGTTAGCTAGCAATAGAAACAGAAAGGCAGTTACCAAATTTAGAGCAGTGAGCCTTTCAGGAAAAGTCCCAGAACATTCCACTGGAGTAGAGTCAGGGAAGAGCCAGTAGAAAAGATGAATCGGAAGCCATTAGCTATGAATAGCCTGTGATCAACAGGACACCATGAAGCCTACTTTTCCTTGGAGCCAGTGTCCAAGGATGACAGAAGAGCAGACCACTACCCATTTGGATGACCTGAGATGATCCAAATGCACCCTCAACACCACACAGGACTCCCTAGAAGTGTGTGTGTGCACGCGTGCGTGATTCTAAACATTGTCTTATTTTTTTCCTTGGTGGATGAGATTACTATTCATCTGGATAACCTGGTTGATGACCCCCTAGATAACCCTCTACACTCCCTAGAAATCCCGCTTTTACTACTCCTTACCCTCCAACTCTGTTCGGTGGCCCCTTTAAACCCTAGCTCTAGCCTGTGCCTTTACCTTGGCCTGACCCTCAACCCTTTCTCTCCTACACCCATGTGGGACCTGCCGCTGCCCAAGTATTCCTTGTTGGTAAGGATGTATCAAATCTGTACTTGGATCAGTGGCAGCGAGGCTGCCTCACCCTGAGTTGGCGTCTGGCATATGTCTGCAAGATGGTATGTGTGAACTGGGGGTGGAGGGGGGTGAGATGATTGGCATATTTACAGTAGGGAAGCCAATTTGTATTGATGGGGAGAAACCTCGGAGGAGCTGAGTAATCTGCTTCCTTCCTTAATCTGATTTCTATCCTCTGTGGCTGACAGGGGCAAGGAAAGGGATGGGCTTGACGCTCTATAAGATGCTTCTTTGGCCGAAGGACATTGGGTAGTATAGACTTCACTCTCTAGGTGGTGGAGGCAGCCTCTCTCTCAGTCTCAAAGAGGGCAGGACCAAAGGATGGTCAACGCGCGTGCCTGCGTGCGTGCGTGCGTGTGTGTGTGTGTGTGTGTGTGTGTGTGTGTGTGTGTGTAGAATGGCTGTGTTGATCAACGAAGCCCAGGCCCCAGGGTTGCTTCTGCAAAGTGAGGTAGCAAAGGGCTGCTGTGGCCAAGAGTATCTGGAACTGAAACTAGGGCTGAGAGCTCAGTGGGAGGAGAAAGGAGAGAAAAGAGGCAACTTCTGACATCCGTGTGCAAACTACTGCACACTCGGAATTCTACAGCTCATGGGTTTTGTGCCAAAGGCACCAACAGTAGGGGTAAATATTGTGGAGGGAACCTCTGCATGACCTTTAGAACTGTGACTCTTTCCCTCCCTCCTACACCTACCCTCTGCCCTTGGGAAGCCCCTCTTCCTCCCCAGGAGCCTTGTGACTCTCACCCAGCCTGTGATTCTGCCCTGGAATCTGCCGCTGTGGCCTTGGATGAGCCTTGCCTCATCCTGTGCCTCACCTGAGGTAACTTCCAGGCAGTTGTTCCCTGCTCATAGCTCCCTCAACAATTTCATTCCACCTGAAGAGAACTATCTAGGTCTGCTCCTCCCAGCTGCGTCTCTCAGACCACTTGATAGTAGCTGTATTTCCAAGCACAGGTTTTGCTGCTGGACAGGTGGCCTTCAGTCTCAGATACCTAGCATCAGCATCCCCCAGGGATGTGGCTAGGGAGGAGGCTCAGCTGCTTAAATGCCTGAGCACAAACATCAGGACCGAACGAACTTCCATCCCCAGCATACGAGGCTAGGCACGGTGGCAGAACCTTGACATCCCAGCCCAGGGGACCTGAAGATAGGCAGGTCCCTGGGGATTGCCTGCTGACCAGCCTAGCTGAAGCAGAGAGCCCCAGACCCCAGTGAAGGCCCTACCTCAAAAACCAAGATAGCTGTTATCTCCTGGCCAAGGTTGATCCCTGGCTAACCCTACCACCACACATCCAAAAGAACCTACAACCTTGGGAAGATTCATAAACCGTAATACCTGAGCTGTCCCCTTAGGCCCATTAAAGGGGAAATCCCTGGGGGTAGGAACAGGGCACTGGTAATTTTTTTAATGTTGTATTTTATTCTCCTAGTCATGTAGATTGTTCTGCCTCAATTCTGCTCAAGAAATCTGATGTTTCTTAAGGCTGGCTCAAGAACCAGACCCCAAAGCCTTGGGACTTCAAGCCAGCTTGTTAATCTCTCTTTAGCCCATTTTCCTCCTCGTCTTTAAGATGGAGCTAATACTGACACATCACTAGGATGTTTGAGAATTAAATGAGTCTCGAGTCTGGCATGTTATAAGCCATGACTGAAAGTCAGCTGTTGGAGTTGTGAGTCCCTGGTAAAATCCATGAGCGATGGATGTCCAATCCAGACGTTTCTGCCCGCCCCTTATTCCTCCTTTCCAGGGACTGTGATCCCAAAGTCTGTGGGCAGAGAAGAGTCCTGGCTTTCGGAGAAGCTCCAGGTAGTACACTTTCTGCTGGTCTGAGGATTCGGCTTCCAATCATGGATGAATTGTCTGTTTCTCCCCACCCCTCTTCCTGCCCATTCCTCAGCCTAGGGATTGTCCTGAAGTCAACTTTAGATACTTGCCCATGTCTAAACTTCAGACACTGTTCCCCAACAGCCAGCTTGGATCACTTATCAACCCAGCTTCTCTGACTCCATAAATTTCCTATCTCATACGCTAGGCTGGAATTCATCTGCCCCTCACATGCCAAGGCAGAGCCTCTGAGAACTGAGGTGACTTATAAGGCAAACAAACTTCAAATAAACCCAATCTCTGTACAGTCAGCACCCACCAGACCTTACGTTAGCAGCCATAACATTGTACAAAACACACAAGGCTTGATTTCCAGGCCATACTGATGGCTTAGTATCCTGAATCCAAAGATCTGACAATTGACTCTAAAATCCAAGTGTCTCGGTCACGAGTATGATGTAGCAAATAGAAAATTTCGCATAGTCTAACTTGATTTTTTTATGCACAAGATCATTATTAAGAGTATGGTATAAGGTTACCTTCAAGCTATTTTTAAGAGGCAAACGTAAAATATAAATTGATTTTGTGTGCACGCTTGAGTCTTCTCTCCGTTATGAGTCAATATTCTAAAATCTGAACAAAGAAATCCTCAATCCGAAATACTTCTAGTGCCAAGCCTTTAGGATAAAAGGACTTCAGTCTTACTGAAGTAAAAGAGGCTCTGCTTTGCTCTTGCCCTGCCTCAGGAACCTCACAGAACTCAGCAGCTGCCACAACTCCTGGCCTTGCTTCCTGGATCCCATGATTTAAATCCTTCCAGCTATCACATTGCTTCCCCGAGGCCTTCAGGCAGCCCCTTTAGGTAGAGGGCTGCACTGGCCTCTCATCCTGAGAGAGAGAGAGAGAGAGAGAGAGAGAGAGAGAGAGAGAGAGAGAGAGAATATGAGAATGTTCATGCCTGTCCCTATTGAGACCAAAAGTCAACTTTATTTCATGAGCCAGCATTTTTTGGAGGGCCCCCCTTTCTCTGCCCTCACCCCACAGTGCTGAGGTTACAGACACGTGCCGCACCACTCCATGCTTTTACATGAATGATTGGAATCTGGTCTTCAGGTTGTGAGGCAGCCTGTTGTATCCAGTGCCCCCTAGGCTTTTACCTTAGCTATCTTTCCTTGGAAGGGACTCCTGGCCATGCCCCACTGTGCCTGGCTGGCTATTCACACTGAGATGTATATTTGGCTCTTACCTCTATGCAGCTCATTACTTTCTCCCTTTAAAGTCTATTTTCTTTCCATTTTAGCCGAAGACCATTAGACTAAATACTGTACACACTATTATCTCCTAAATGAATTCCCTCAATCAGTTTTAGTGTGCAAGGTCAAGGCCCAATGAGCTGGAATCCCAGCCCTTGAATTGGCTCTGCACCCAAACGACCCCACCGCCCCTCCTTCTCGAGCCAGCATTGCTCCCAGAGGGCCGAAGCTTTACAACAGTCAAGGATGTATTAATTAAAGCCAATGAAAGTGCTCATTTATTGTAATGAATTTAGCTCTTGCAGGCCATTTTCTTTGGGGTCGCCTGCCTGGACGATGTACTGAAAAGAGTCATCGGAAGGAAAGACATCAAGTTCGTCACATCCTTCAGAGATCTGCTCTTTACCACATTGGCTTTTCCTATATCCACGGTAAGTATCCAAATGTGTGTCCAGCCTCATCATTGCGTACAATAGATGGATACTTCTCCTGGAACAAGGTGGTCTGGAGACTTCTATAACCAGAGTATCTACATTTCCACAGATTTTCTGTCTGGGGGTTGACTGCATTGACCAGCATCATCCAGGAGTGGGGTACACCGCAGATGAGCTTATCATTAACTTTCTAATTTTTTTCAAAGATGTAGCTATTTATTTTATGTATATGAGTACACGGTAGCCATCATGTGGTTGCTGGGAATTGAATTTAAGGGCTCTGCTTGCTCTGGTCGGCTCTGCTCACTCCGGCCCAAAGATTTATTTATTATTATAAATAATAATAATAATACACTGTAGCTGTCTTCAGAGGCACCAGGAGAGGGTGTCAGATCTAATTACGGGTGGTTGTATGCCACCATGTGGTTGCTGGTATTTGAACTCAGGACCTTCAGAAGAGCAGTCAGGTGCTCTTAACTGCTGAGCCATCTCTCCAGCCCAACGTCTTTTTTTTATTTGTTTGTTTGTTAAGGTTTTGTGTGTGGTCCTTGTTGTCTGGTGGGAAAGCATAATCCAGATAAAACCAGCTCTCCATGTTTGTGGAGTTTGCACCCACAAATTTAACTGAGTGCAGATCAAACATAATTGACAAATGAATTAAAAAACAAACTAAAATTACTTATAACAATGATGTTACATTTACATCGTACTGGATATTGTAAGCGGTCTCTAGCTGATTTAGCATATATAAGGGGATGTATGTGGGTCCTATGTAAATGTGATTCCATTATGTAGAGAGGACTCGAGCCTCTGTGGGCTGTAGCATCCGTGTGAATGCTAGGGGATAACCGTTATTAGTGGGACAGCTTTGCTTCCATCATGATGACAGGAAGGGAGTCCCTAGGTGGGAAAATGATCTACTCGCTTTCTCTACATCTGGAAAGCTAACACATACAAAACTTGTAAAAATTAAAGACATAAGAGCTTCAAAGTTGGCCCATGGAAAAGACACATGAGGAGCGAATGACAGCCCAGTGCAGAGAACAGGGAAGCTGTTTCATTCGCTGTGTCCAGGGGACAGACATCAGGCAAAGCAGACTGTGTACTGCAGAAGGAAGCTTGTTTTCCGGTGCTGCCAGGTGGCTATTCCATTGTCCATGTGTTCATTCATTAGCTAGGACTGAAGCAGACTCAGACCCCACATGCTTGCTGCACAGCAGGGCCTGGCCTTAGAAATGACTACCTCATTCCTCTGGCCAGTGCTTTCTGTGGCTCCAAGACTTCAAAACTAAATGCAGACTGGGACTCTCCACCTCTGGTGAGCTCAGATGCAGCAAGCACTTAGCACTCCAGGTTTCTTAGTGGAATGCCTCCTCCTCCACCCTCGGGAAATCTTTTCAAGTTCAAGGTTTTAGAAGGAACAGTGGAGTCTGTTCATTTGTCTTGCAAATTGAGCCTATGCATGTTCAGAAGGTAGTGTGATGGGAGAATCAATAGCCTGCCCCATCATCTCGGCACAGAACCTGGAGGGCAGATGCTGGGACGGGACATACAAAGGGTACAGGAAATGCAAGTAAACCCAACTTTCTAAGCGACAGAGAGATCCAACTCCCAGGTCAGTAGCTTATAAATGATCTTATGCTCAGCACCACTCTAAACCTTCCTGCTGTTCTTTGACGTGACTCCTTAAAGGGAGGAGAGCCCAAGTACATATATGCATATGTATACACACATGTGCACATACATGTACATACACATACACACCCATACACAAATGACAAAGAGACTATTGATAACAATGAAGGGCTAGTGGTCCGTGCATCTTTTTGATTTATGTCTTCTCTTCCTGCCACGATGGTCATTGTCATTGCTTTCTAACACTTTGCCCTCATTGAAGAATCCCCAGAGAGCCAGGATACAACTGTTCTACAGTAAGCATTTCTTCCTTCACTTTATGTCTATAAAATGTATTTACGCTATCCTTCAAACCGCCATAAATTTTGACGTTGCTGTTTCATTGGTTGGCTTATAAACCTCTGATGGAAAACCAAACCTAAGGCTGGTATTTTTGTGTTTCCTTCCCAGTTTGTGTTCTTGGTATTCTGGACTCTCTTTCACTACGACCGGAACCTCGTTTACCCCAAGGGCTTGGACGATTTCTTCCCAGCATGGGTTAACCACGCAATGGTGAGTGGGAGACAGTTAATGAACACCGAAGCCAGTGGCTTCTGTACTGAACGCTGAAGTATCTGAGTATGTTTCCAAACAGTTCTTCAGGGCTCTCCAGTTCACTCCTGCCTTTCCACCCTGTCACTGTTTTAAAAAGCATCCTGAGAGGAGCTAGGAGATAGATGGCTCAGAGGTTAAAAGCACCTGTTGATTTCCCAGAGGCCTGGGGTTGAATTCACTTCCCAGAACCTACTTGGTGGCTCGCAACTGTGTGTTTCTACAATTCTAGGGGATCTGATACTGTCTCTGACCTCTTTGGGTGCCAAGCATGCTTGCTTTGCACACACGTACATGCAGGCAAATACCCATATACATAAAATAAAAATTTTTTAAGTATACTGAGGATATAAATGAGTAAAATCTAGTACTGCAGCCCAGGGGTCTACTGAAGCCAAGAAGAAGAGCTGAACTGTTGTTAAGTTGCTTAGGAAAGTCACTAAAAAGTCATGCTACCAGGAAAAATGACCTTTGCCAGTTCTGAAAAAAAAAATGACTTTTGCCCATGACTAATAATGAAGTTCATTTCCAGGAATGAAATAAAGGAAGATTTAAACAAAATTCTATCCCCATGTCCAAATAACACGCTCAAAAGGGCAACACCGTGACCGCTCACCAAGATTTTCCAGGACTGTGTATCACTAACAGAACTAGTATTTAAATATTTTGGTCGGTTTTATCCAGTCATGTGGTTTTTTTTCCGTTGACTCCAATGTTTTTGAAGAGTTAAACAGAAGGCAGAACCTCTTCTGAGATGTTCAGGTCACTGGAATCTGGAGTCAGACAAGCAGGGTATCCAGGTGTCCACTGAAGTGCTAAGCCTGAGTCATTAGAGCTGTGTGTATAACGTCTCCCTGGGCAATCGTGGCTCAGCTCCACAACACTTACAGATGCATTTCCACATTACTGAGAAGTTTAAATAGGAAGACCTCAGATTCTAGGAAATAAGATACACAAAAATCAGGAGAACCCATTAGGGCTTAAAACTCCCAAGTTCAACCCAGAGACTCTCTTCCACCTTTCAAAGCTCCTGTTGTCTCCAAGTTCGTGACAGCCAGTGTGGAAAAGCTTTTTGCTCACCAATACTACCTCCTGCAGCCCACACCCAGAAAAGAACTGTTCAAATACGTTTCTGAGAGAGATACCATTGGCTGAGTACTGTGCTCTGGATTCTGATCTAACTTAGTGTACAAGATCCAAATCTATGTGCTAAAGAATCCCCCCTTTTCCAGTGTCTTGTCTTTGCTAGGTTTTCGTTAGTATTCATCTAGAATGACTTCATAGCGAATATTCCCAATGTAAGTAGGAGGATAGGGACGTTTGTCTTCAATATATATGTAGCTGGGCATTCAGGAGTGTGTGTGTGTGTGTGTGTGTGTGTCTGTGTGTGTCTGTGTCTGTGTGTCTGTGTGTGTGTGTCTGTGTGTCTGTGTGTGTGTGTCTGTGTGTGTGTCTGTGTCTGCGTGTATGTGTATATGTGTGTATGTATATATGTCTGTGTGTATATGTCTGTGTCTCTCTGCATGTGTGTCTGTGCATGTGTATGTGTATATGTATGTGTCTGTATGTGTCTATGTGTCTATGTATGTCTGTATGTGTATGTCTATGTATGTGTGTCTCTGTGTGTGTATGTGTTTCTGTGTATGTTTCTGTATATGTGTGTCTGTGTGTATATATGTGTCTGTGTGTCTATGTATGTGTGTTTGTGTGTGTGTGTGTGTGTATGTATGGGTATATGCATATGTGTGTGTATGTGTGTGTATGTGTGTGTGCCTGCCTGTGGTGGCCAGAGATTGATGCTGAGTCTCTCTGTCAGTCGCTCTTCACCTCAGTTTTGAGACAGGGTCTCTTACGGAACATGGAGTTCACTGATTTAGTTGGGCTGACAGGTCAGTGAGTTTCCAGAAATTCCTCCCAGCCTCTCAGCCCCCAGTGCTGAGGTTACAGACTTGCCCAGCTGTGACGTGGGTGCACAGGAGCCAGGCTTAGATCCTCACGCTTGTAGAGCAAGCTCTTCACCATCTTGAGCCATCCCCACCCACCCCCCACTTTTTAACGTCTACATTAAAAATTTTACATTATACTATGTAAATCATGTTTCTTGAATTTGATTTAATTCCCACACCCTTCTTTAGATAAGTACCACAACTTCAAGTTTTACAGACAGAGAGGCCATTACGTCATCTGCCCAGGAGCCAGGGAGCTTGTCCTCCACAGCTCTGCTCGGGAGGTAAGCCCGTAATGATAGGAGACTAATTTGCTGTTGCCTTTTATCAGTTAAATCTAGAACTTGGGCTGGGAGTCAGCTTTACATTTCACTGGAAAATCAAGGGGATTAATTAATATGACAAAGTGAGAGTTTTCACTTAGACTCTCCGTCTGTATGCCAATAAGCCAAAAACCTGGAGGAAAGCAAGGGGTCAGAAAGCATTCACCCACTAGGGCTGGACACTACTCCCATAGAGGCAGAGTCTTGAAAGTTCGTTTCATCTGGAGCCAAGCACACTTACCAAGCCCACTCTGCAGGCTCCTTGGTGAGCTCAGCCGGTTTTCTGACAATGACTCCCAGCTCCCTCCTCCATTGAGCCCTACTGTCTGCGTAGATGCTTGGATTGCCTCCAGTTAGCTGTAATGGTGATGCCCAATCCTAGTGACCTTGATAAGTAAACAGCCATATGGATGGTTGATCATTTGGGAAGTGAAGATCTGGATAATACTGTACATCACATCCATGAGCCAATTATTAACAGCAAAACAAATACTGTACTGTGGAGATGCTGAAGTAGTTTATCACCTGCACCTCCTGGGGTGGGGGATGTTAGAAACTCTGCCTCCTTGCCCTCCATCCAGGTCACCCTCATCCCTTGAGGAGACCAGGCCAGAGTCAAGGGAAGAGGACTCTAGATTGGGGAAGAGGAGGAAGGGAAGGAAACCTGCCATGGGTTAGATTCAGATGTTTCCATGTTTCTCTTCACTTAATTGGAGAAAATCCCTGCATGTCATCTCTCAGGGGAAAAAAAATTGAGCAAACCCACTTGGAGTGTCCTAATGGGACTATCTCCGAACACCCTGCTTCTCTTCAGTGTAGGCTCTAAATGGAGAGTGTCTTTGTGGCTGCATCTCATCCCCGTACTCCAGACTCTTGCCTATTCTGGCTATTTTCCGTCCTTACTATGAAATCCTTCTAGCCTGATGCTTCGAGGATGCTGCTCCTACAAGATAGTGGTTGGTTAAAGGCTAGCGAGGTAGCTCAGTTGGTGACGTTCTTGCTGGACAAGAACAGAGATCCGAGTTCTATCCCTCGCTCCCACATAAAAGCCAGGCACAGTGGATGTTCCTGTAATGCTGGTGTTGGGGAGGTAGAGGCCAGTGAGTTTCTTCCAGCTCTTTGGCTCACCAGCCTACCTGAATAGATGACCTCCAGGTTCTGTGAGAGATTGTATCTTAAAAAATGAGGTGGTGCACTGACTAGTTTTATGTCAACTTGATACAAGCTGTAGACAGTGACATCTGAGAGGAGGGAACCTTGACTGGGAAAATGCCTCCATATGACTGGGCTGTAGGCAAGCCTGTGAATCCTTTTCTCGATTAGTGATTGGTGCAGGAGAACCCAGCCCATTATAGGTGGTGCCACCCCTGGGTTAGTGGTCTTAGATTCTGTAAGAAAGTAAGCTGAGCAAGCCATGAGAAACAAGTCAGTAAGCAGCACCCCTCCATGGCCTCAGCATCAATCAGCTCCTGCCTTTGGGTCCCTGCCTGCTTGAGTTCCTCTCCTGACTTCCTCTGATGATAAACAATGACTTAGAAGTGTAAACCAAGTAAGTTCTTTCCTTCTCAAGTTCCTTTTGGTCATGGTGTTTCATCATAGCAATGATAACACAAAGGAAAGTAGAGTACAAATGAAAAAGATGCCTACCATGGGCCTCTAGCTTCTACATGCATGTGCATACATGTGTATGTTCACATGTACATATGTGTGTGTGTGTATATATATATATATATATATATATATATATATATATATATCACATTTACCTTCCAGATAAAAATTTTAAAAAATATTACATAAGGATGAAGAAATAGCTGAGCCTGTAAAGTGTTTGCCATGCAAGCATGAAGATCTAGTTGGTTCCCCAGACCTATAGAGTAAAACCTAGGCGCTGTAGCACATGCCTGTAGCCTTTGCTCAGAAGGTTACGGAGATGGGAAGAATCCTGGGGCCCATCCAGCCAATCAGTGAGTTCTGAATTCACTGAGAGACCCCATCACAGAAGACTAAGGTAGAGGACAATGGAAGAAGGCAATCCTATACTGACCTCTGCTTCCATACGCATTCGCCAACAGGCACACACAGGCAACACGAGGGTAGGGGGAGGTCGGTATTTGGTGCTATAGTTTGTCTGTGGAATGGTCTCCAAAGCCCTGAGTGTTAAAGCCTGGGTCCCTAAGACCTTTCTGTTGGCAAAGTATGGAACAGTGAAGAGACGGATACCAGTGAGAGGCCTGGAGGTTACTGGTGACCATGTTTTTAGAAGGGATTGGAGAATCCCAGCTTCTGTCCTCTTCCTTCTATCCATGGGGTAAAGATATATATATATATATATATATATATATATATATATATAGTCTCTTCTTGTTCCCTGGTTTGCTATGCCACTTTTCCATGGGTCTAGAAAGCAATGGAGTAAAATGACCGTGGACAGAAACCCATGAAGCTGTGAACCCCAATAAACCTTTTTAATCTTCCATCAGCTGCTGTCTCGGGGCATTTGTTATCAAAGTGAGAAGCTGAGTACCTACCTTATGGGTCAATTTGTTAACATTTCCCATTTTGCCAGTGCCCAAATAAGACAACCCAAAGAAGATGATTCAGGACTGGGAAACTGGGACCAGAAGGATGATGAGCAGTCACCTGGACATCTGGCCTAAGTGCTTCTGTGTGAGGCAAACTATTCCCTGCAGCATCAGCAGCACCTCATTGTCCTGACAGGCCTTTTACTTTACAGTATCCCTCCTGCTGACTGAAGGCTAGCTTTCTTCTTGCAACTGTTTTCTTATCATTATCATTGTTCCCACGTTTATGGCACTCTTTTCTGATGCTGTATTATTTCTTGATGCATTGGAACTAATTGAGTCTTTGGGATCTTCCAGCCCGGTGCTTCTGACCCCCTGCAAATGTGTGGTTTCCATAGGACCCTTCAGAGCTGACTGTCACTGAGTGTTCAACAGACATATTCCTGTCCCCCCACCCCCCGTCATGTTTTTGGTCCAAATAGTCCTCTCAGAGGGATGCTAGCATCCACCACTGTGGCCAGTCAGGCTGCCTGAGCTGGTGAGGGCATTGCTGCCTTGGGTGAAGTAGATCAACCTGACTGTGTTATTGCTGAGCAGCAGTTCTCTGGCCTTCCTAAAGGAAGAAACAGAAGAGAGTATTCATACTTCAGGGTTTGCCAGGAAAGCATTAACTCTTCAGGTCTTATCTAAATGCTTACTAAAGATAGAACCAGAGCAGACAGATTTAAATAGCAGGAAGAGGATTCGGGGAACGGAGAAATAATGACCCTCTCCTGTGTGACGGAGGGAAGCAGGAGAAAGGATTTCTCTGGAAATCAACCTGAATTGTTCAAGTTGGAAAGAGGGCTAGAATAGATCAGAATTCCCCCTTAGCTTTGCTGCATTTGAAAAGCATGCATAATTATCGAGAATGGGCCCAAGTACTTTAAAAACAGCCAAAAGCAGCATAAATGGAAGTCATTATCATGTAAAATATACGAATCCCAGCCAGGACCCCTTCATGCTTCTCTGAATCCCACAACCACAGCCTGAGACCCATCAAACTCAGTAGGTATGAATGGGACCTTAGAAACAACCTCCAATTAAAAGCCAAGAAAGCTGGCACTGATGAGAGGAAAGACCGATAGAGCTTCTCGGTTACTGGCTCCACTGTCCTTTGTTCATTTAAAAATAATTATTAAGCCCTGGGATGTGTGTGGTGCCTGAAACTATCCAGTCCCTCTCGGGGGGCACACGTGTTGATGGATGGATGGACTGGCCCTCAGTGCCGGTGCTGCTGACAGGTGGCTGGTGGATCAAGAGATCCATAAAGTCAAAGAGCTGGGCTGTCCTAGAGGAAGTGGGTCTGGGGAGTGTGCCTTTGAAGAATGTCTCTTGTCACTGGATACAGCTTTCGGTTCCCATGCTTCCTGGCTGCCAGGAGGAAAGCAGCCCCCTTGTTCTGCCCCCCCCGCCCCCCCAGCTTTCCACCACAGTGCTTTGCTTCATCAGCAAGGACTACAAACACAAGCCTAAGCCAACCGCTCATCCTTTAAATTCTGTCTCTCCCATATTTTGTGAGAGTGAAGGAAGTTAGGAAACACAGATGGTGCGAGTAACATTTGACAAGAGTTTTCGCACCCAGTGATTTTGAATCCTGATTGAGCCTGTACACACACACACACACACACACACACACAGAGTGAGAGAAGGAGAGAGGGGAGAAGAGCAGCAAATATTAACACAAAACACTGGTTTACATGGTGACATGCTCTGGTATTAGCATATGATTCTTGCCTGACAAATATGTCCTGGGAACCGGAAGTATGGCTGGATAACCTCCAGGCACTGTCTCAGATTTCTCTCTCACACCTATTAGCTGTGTTGGAGATGTCTGGGCTGAGTATCAGTGAGTGAATCCTAAGGAATAAAGTAGATCACATGTCAGCCACTGATGGCTGACCTTGGTTTCCAGGCCTTGTAACCCCTGTGTCTCCCTCCTGATTCCTCATCCTCTATGCACACTCTTCCGACACAGTACCTCACAGCCTAGACATTTCTCCATGTCTCTGTGTTTTCAAACATCTATGAATATGAGTGTATCTTCAAGCCATTTCTCGGGGCTAACACAAATATCCATTAAATTAATGCACCATTTAAGAAGGTTTCACATTCCAGTGAGTGTTGGTCTCAGGATAAGAATAGCCAATATAACGATACGTAGGTTCCTCATGTCATATCCAGTATGCTGTAGCTCAAAACGAAAGACAAAAATCAAGAGCTACGCTAAATCAAATTTGTGTGCTTAGCACTTTTTTTCTTTTTTGTCTTCATGGGATAGCATGAGGAACATGAAGTGAAGCTGTTAATATGGATGAATTTAAAATACAGACATCGTGCTTAGCAACTCCATACCTTTTAAATCATAAATGAAATGATGAGCAAGACACTTGATTTTTCAACGTAAGGAGGGACTGAAGAATCCCTGAGGTGAGCTTTTTAAGAAGAGGTTTGTTTAACACACAGTTTGGGAGACTGAACATCCAAACAGCATAGCAGAGACTCTGGGTGAAGCTTCATGGAACATGATAAATGTGAGTGTGGAAGGAGATGACATCATCCACCGGAAGCTGCAGAGAGAGTCAGCAGTCAACCCAGGCCTTCATAGCCCATTGCTCTGGAGAGAGCTACCTTAATTCTCCCCAGGGCAGAACCACCAATGACATAGGAACCTCAGCCTTCTAGGCCCCACCTCTTAAAAGTCCCTCCACTTCCCACCCCTACATCCATGGGACCAAACACCCAACATACGAAACCTTAAGGGACACATTTAAATAATATCCAACTCATAACGATCACCAAAGCCTCCCAAGGAAGGCTTCCAGGAAGTGGGGTGTAGACATCTTTGGGGGGCATATTCCGTTGCTATGCTTTATGATAGCAACACTCTTACTGCATATACTTTCTCCCATTTGCAGAGCTCCTCCAAACCCTGAAGGCAATAAGGGATTCTGTCCATTCAGCTAGACAAAGGTAGCAATGTTACTAAAGCTTGGGGTTAGTGAACTGTGGTCTAGTACTGTCTTTTTAAAACCTCACGGACCACCCATGTAAAAAAGATAAGGTACTATGTCATTTGGCAATGATGCCATGACATAGGTGAGACAGAGAAAAGGAAGCTGGCCTGGGAAGGAGAAAGTTGGATCTTGATAGCCACAATCTCAAATGTTGATAATGTCAGTTCCTAATTTTTCTTTTTCTTTTTTATCTTCATGGGACCCCACCAGCCCCTGCTCACTAGAGGGAACTGTTTGTTAACAACAAAAACCTTTCATAGCATCCCACCAGTAAAGAGGTGGCCTCATCCATCCTACTTTACCTCCCCTGTGCCCAGGTGCCTCTGAACCTTCTCTTCTAAAAGGGCACTGGTCAGATTGACTTAACAGCATCCTGAGACCCCAAGAAAAACACCAAGTGGATTCTATTTGAGCTGGCAGGAACATGGGGGGGGGGATCAAATAAAGGAGGAGGATGGCTGGTGTGGCTCAGCAGATCTCTATTCTAGAACGTGGAATGCTTGAGGGTGGAGTTGGGGCTGAGAGACATAGATGGTAAGTGCTGAAGAGCTTTAATGCTAAGGACTTGTCTTCTTGCTGTTGGTCGTTGGTTGACTATCTTGTAGTCAAAGGAGTTGGATAACCAGTTTTGTTAGAGTTGTTGTGTTCGCTTAGAGTTGTTGTGAGCTTAGAGTTTTGTTAGCTTAGAGTTGTTGTATCCATGAGTATCAGTAATTAGATTTAAAAAAAGAAAATAAATGGGGTTATTTAGGAGCAGCTGTTGTCAACATAGGCAGTTAACTGCAGTAGGGAAATCTCACCAGACCAGGTAGACAACTCAGAAATCCACAAATCTCTTTCCTAGTGGGGATTCCTCCGGGAAGAGACGCTACATTATTTTTATCTCGAGTTACATCCTGAGAAAAGAAGAGATTAAAAATCTATTTGTATGACATTCTTAAAATAGCAGTCTTGACTCTATTCTTACACAAACATGACGCCTCTGAACATTTGCTTATATTCAGCTGGTGACCTCACAACTGCTAGCCACTACCAAGTAGTAGTGTAGTGATTCATCATGCCTCACCCTGCTGCTCCTGGGAGACACAAATGTGGGTGTAAGAATCGTAACTAAAATGCTTCCAACTCTCCATGCTGAACACCTTGCAGGGGAACAGAATAGGAAGCCGAAGCTGAACTGTGACAAGCTAGATCCATTTCGTGACACTGAAACTGTAAACATAAGTTTTCTCGGACATTTTTATCCTTAATACAGCTTTTCCTCCAGGCGCATCAATCACTAGACAGAAGGGCTTGTTTCCCTGCCCCGCACAATCTTTATGTGCAAACATGCAACACCTACTATATGTACGGCTTTCCTTTATTCCTTCCTTGGCTCTCAATGAAGCTATTTTCAGATACTTACAGATTTGCATACAAGTGCAAGAAATAAACAAATCCTCAGTGTGCTTTGCCCAGTTCCACCAGGGGTATTGTTTGTTCTCTCTCTCTCTCTCTCTCTCTCTCTCTCTCTCTCTCTCTCTCTCTCTCTCTCTCATTTTTCTCTCTGTGTCTGTGTGTTGCTGTGAATTCTGTGGATGCCTGTGCTGTCGTCTGCCTGCAAAGCTCAGAGATCTCGCTGTCAGTTCTCAGTGTCTGTAGGCTCCTGTTCAGCTAGTTGGTGCTGAAGATACGGTTCTTCTCCCTCTGCCTCCCATCTTCTCCTGAAAAATGCTAGGATTACAGATGTGCTCTACCCCTGCCAAGCTTGTAGCTGTGTTTTGGAGACTCAAGCGTGGGTCCTCACACTTGAGCAGTAATAACTTCTCCACAAAGTCATCTCTCCAGTCACCCCCTCTGCCGCTATGCATTTTTAATGTGTCCTATGGAAGGATCTGAAGTATCTTTGAGTCCTAAGCTCAGAGACAACCATTTCACATCACCTCTGATTCCAATCTGTTGGATCATGAAATTCTAAAAATGTTTTCTGGCCATTTTCTACTCTCGGTTAGCATCTTAGTCCATTTTCCCTTGTTATGACAGAATACTGGAGATTAAACAATTTATAAAGAAAGGGAGTTTATCAGTGACTGGGAAGTTCAAGATGAGGTGGCTGTACCTGGTGAAGGCCTCATACTATAGTATGCGGGTGGCATCAGAATGCTAGATCTTCATGAGAACTTGGCAACCCAGCATATGGAAGGGGGCAGGGAAGGGGGCCCTTTGTAGAAATGTGTGATGATTCCATTGTTACAAAGAGCAGACTAATGTGCTCTTGAAAGATCCAGTCCAGTTCCTTTGGAAAAGCTCAAATCCTTCTCAAAGGCCCCAACACTGCAACAAAGTTTCAGCAGGAATTTTGGCAAGAAGGGGCCATTTTGAAAGTACAGCCACAGTGTTTACATTGTGAGCAGAAAACAGTGCTGGAGATACAATTTCTTCTGTGACTGCAGAGACAGTGGGAAAGGGGGTGGATGGACACTTCCTGTGGACACACGGTGGGGAAGAGCCCCAAGCTGCTGTAAATGTTTAGGAAGCCCCAGCACAGAGAAGCATGGCTATTAACCACACCCCTTATTTGGACAGGATGGCAGACTTAATTCCAGGGGTGTGGTTGAGAGGGTTGAGCAATCGTTGCTTAGAAACACCATAGCAATTCTTGCTTTCTTCAGGATTTCTTAACCTAAGGTGGGTCCCTCTGTCCTCCCAACATTCACCAGAGTGACCCTGAGAAGGCAGATGAACACTTAAAAGCCCAGCAGGGAAACCAGAAACAAATCTTGGCTTTGGCAACAGTTACTTGCAGGACAAGAACTTCCCCATACTTGCAAACAGAAGGGCATCTAACAATGACCTGCCTCAGGATTGCTATCCACTGCAGGCTTTTTGTAACTAGAATCAACCAGACTTTCACTAGGCCTGCTTTTTTCATTTATGAAGAACCAGGATGACCTCAGCTTGCCTGGTTTTGTTGGGGGGTTTGGGGGGGGTTTTGTTTGATTTTTTCTTCTTTAATCCCAATTCAGAGACATTCCAATTTGTGCTGGACTGGCCTGCTTTCAAAGTTCTATTTATTCTTGGTACTTTATCAATAGACTGCTTTCATACAGGTCACAGATTTGTAAAAATGCATCTCGATTTCTAAATCAAAGTCAAAGGTATGCAAACGTCATCAAAAAAACATGTAGATGTCTTCTGAGAAGCTGCAGAGATTTAGGTCATTGAAATCATCCAGTGTGCTTGAGGGCTGGCTAGTGGGCCCTGCCCCCCCTCCTGTGTGAATCAGCCAGCCCTCACTTCCATGGCAACCAGCAACCGAGTAGAATACCCCAAAAGGAAGCATGACTTCGCTGAGGCAGACACTTGAAACAGCAGATCCTGGACCTCGCTGAAATACCAAGAGACAAAAATAAAAACCTAAGTAGGTAGGCGAGACCCAAGTCCCCGGAATCTGGAAACGAATGAAAGTACACATGGTCGATTGCCTGGTGTGTGGCCTGGGTAGACTCCCCAGGCAGATTTGAATGGACACCCAACCCCCTTCCTGATAGGCAGCCAGATTACTCTCAGTGCCCAATAACTCCACAGGCAGCCACTGGGGGTGGGGGTGGGGGTGGGGTGTGACTAATGCAGAGACCCAGCCTTCAACGCGGCTGCTGCCAGCCAGCCCTTTACCCATTCCCCATAGCGCTCATCTCTTGCCTCTTCCACTCCTCTGCCCATCCCACACCACTTGTGTGCTACCTCCTCAGCTCTACCAGCCAGTAGAATAATCCTTCTGGGCATTACCCAGTAGCCTCCTGGATGGTCTAGTAAAATTGCTGGAGGCTTCCTGCACCTGCATGGATTCTCAGTTCTTCATGCTTTGTGACCTGGCTTTTCCAACTTCTAACTCTTCCTTTCCATCAGGTCTCCCAATCCATGACTTAAAGATCGTGCATGTGTGCAAAGGGCCTTGTTTTGCCATCCCTGCCCTAATCTCACCAACTCTGTTGAAATCACTGTTCCACTGGTGCTGTGGTTTGAATATTCCCCCACTAAGTCCAGGGTTGGAAACAGTCTCCAGTGCTGCAGAATTGAGAGGTAGGACCTTAAGTGGTGATTATCAGGTCGTGAGGGTGCCCCTCTTTATAAAAACATCAATTGGACTTAATAAGAGCGCAATTAAGTGAGCTGTGAAGTGGGTCCCTAATAAAAATATGAGTCTGACTCTCCTTTCTCTGCCTTTGCCATATTCCTTCACCATGAGAGCATCTACTTTTCAAAGCATGATATAGCAAGAAGACCCTCACCAGATGCTGAGCCTTCAATGCTGGCTGGACTCCCCAGACTCTTGCACTGTAAGAAATGCGCTTCTTTATAAGTTACACGGACTCTGGTATTCTGTTACAGTGATGCTAAGCAGGCAAAGTCATCCGTCTGGTTTCTTTCCCCTCCCATCATCTTCACCTGTTTGCTGGATTCACCCACTTCTGAAATAGTTGATTCAAACAAAGCTGAAGACTGAGG
Organism: Mus pahari; assembly: GCF_900095145.1. NCBI lineage: Eukaryota > Metazoa > Chordata > Mammalia > Rodentia > Muridae > Mus > Mus pahari. Next base: position 44,745,955 of record NC_034605.1, on the reverse strand, counting down.
AGAGAGGCATAGGCAGGGACTTTCTCCAGGAAGTGTTGTGCCAGGGAACATTCATGGACCCCCCAAAAGACCACCAAGGAGCTGATTCTGATACAGTTGTACTGGGGTCTCCTTACTCAAGTTCGAGCTTGGGCCACACCACTGACTCTGCTTCAGGAGAACAGGAGCAGGCCCTGGGCCCAGTTTCAGGCAAGCATTGATAGAGGCAAGAAGGGGGTATCTAGCTGTACTGGCTAGTTTTGTGTCAACTTGACACAGCTGGAGTTATCACAGAGAAAGGAGCTTTAGTTGAGGAAATGCCTCCATGAGATCCAGTTGTAAGGTATTTTCTCAGTGATCAAGGGGGAAAGGCCCCTTGTGGGTGGGATCATCCCTGGGCTGGTAGTCTTGAGTTCTATAAGAGAGCAAACTGAGCAAGCCAGGGGAAGCAAGCCAGTAAAGAACATCCCTCCATGGCTTCTGTATCTGCTCCTGCTTCCTGACCTGCTTGAGTTCCAATCCTGCATCCTTTGGTGATCAACAGCAGTATGGAAATGTAAGCCGAATAAACCCTTTCCTCCCCAACTTGCTTCTTGGTCATGATGTTTGTGCAGGAATAGAAACTCTAAGACTCTAGCCTAGTACACATCTGATTGGGGGGGGGGGGCATTATGGCCTTTCGCATAATTGGCTGGCCCTGAGAGCCAAAGCATAAACTTGACTTCTGCTTTCCTTCTGATTGGTGGGTGTTAGGAAGTGAAGTGTCAGGGGCGGGCTTGTAACCTGGAGGTGTAGATTTATTGGGGGGAACAACCTGGAAACTGGTGCTAGACGTGGGTCTTGTTAGGCAGGGTAGCCTAGAAACTGGTGCTAGGTACTGGCTTGTTAATGAACTTGAGTTCAGTCTTAGGTCAGGTTTTCTAAGATGGATGGTGTCTGAACCCAAGATCTGGTCTTTCCGAAGCTTAAGCATGCTAAGCCACGGGAAAGACAGGAGTGTACATCACAGTCTATAAAGTGTGAGTAAGAGCTGCTCCAGTTAGAACTTTTTTTTTTCTTACCTCAGGAATTCTTTAGATTACCAAGTGTACACCTGCAACCTTTTAACAGCCATGGGCAGCTAAAAAACCACTCTAGACATCAATATTGAGTAACTCCATTAATGCAAAACCTGAAAGTAAGTGGTGAACTGGCCAGTCAAGGAATCCATCATCAAGCTGTGATCATCTTAACCCAAAGGAAACAGTAATACCTGATGTCCCACTGGGGAAGGTAGCCAGGCAGGGACTTCTGCTAACAGATACCATTAGTGCTTGCCTTGTATCCTCAGGTCACATGACGCTAGCAGATAATCATACCTTGAGAGTTTCTTTCTTATCTACTTCACACTCAACAATGAGTATTCTTCCGTAGGAATGATTGGCAGAGATATTAAAACACTTAGCCTGTCAAATAGCATTTAATAAAGGCCCTTTGTCTCCAATCAGCACAGGGAGTCGAGTTCAAGGCTGGTATGTGGGAACATTTTAATTAATATGCAGAGTTCTAGTGACATATTTTAAAATAATACTTCATAATCCAATGTCAGAGTTGGTAGCATTAAATTGTCATTGTGAGCTCAGAAGGCGTAGGCTTAGCAGGAAAAGCTGCTCAAGAAATGCTTGTTGGAGGATATTTGACAACGGTAATATGGGGTTATATGTTCAAATGAAAGTGGACATCGATTTTAGTAGCTCCCCCCCCCCCGCCCATTTGTATTGAGGTTCTAGAATATGAGGTAAATGTGGGGCCACTGTTATATACAAGCCATGAGGAAATGACCATGTGGTAAATGGATTTACATCTTTACAAACGTCCCTCCCCCTGTGTTAAAGGTGTATTTGGGCTAAGTGGTTGAAAAGGATACATCACTAGGAATGAAAACCCTGCAGCTGCGTCACTCTTTAAACCTTACCTCAAGGTCAATGGAAGCATTCCCTCTATGTCTAAGCCTCTATATCTCAAACACCTTATTTATTTTTGATATCATGGGGGTGGGGGCAGAGACCAGTACCAGGAAACCTTGATTTCTGTTTTTTCTCATTGCTGTAACCAAATACCTAACTGGAACCATTTTAAGGGAGGTAAGGTGTATTAGGGCTTCCAGTTTGAGGGGACATATGACATCATTGTAGCGAAGGCATGATGGCAGGGACAGGAGGACAGATGGTCACCTTCATTGGCAGTCAGGAGGCAAAGAATGAACAGGAAGTGGCACATGGGTATAAAACCCCAAGGTTTGTCTTCTGTATCTTCCTCTCCAGCAAGGTTCCACCTCCTAAAAGTTCCACAACTTTCCCAAATAAGGTTACCAACTACGGGCTACATATTCACAAGAGCCTATGGGGGAAGATCTTTACAAACCACAACAGGATGGTGTTTCTGCCAGTGTCTTGTCTGGTTTCAAGAAAGTTGTTAAAAATTTGTCTGAGTGTTGTGTTCCTTAGAACAAGGAAAGTATGTTAGCCCTCTTTAACTCTCAGAAATGTTATTGAGAGCAAATGAAATGTTATATATGGGACTGGGGAAATGGCTCAGTGGGTGAGGTATTGTGCGAGCGTGAGGCCCTGAGTTCCAATTCCATAGCACCCCTGTAAAAATCTAGGTGGTGTGGCTGCAAATTGTAACCCCAGTGGTCAGGGAAGGGAAGGGAAGGGGACAGAGGCAGGCAGGTCCCTCAGCCAGCCACTATAGCTGCAATGAGAAACCTTGTCTTGATAAGTAAGTAAATAGATGATAGACAAACAGACAGACAGACAGATAAAGGTATAGAGTGAAAGAACAAGGTGGCTGTTGTTGACCCCTTACTGCATATGTGCAGATGTGGACAAACATACCCATACATATATATGCATATACCCTCTAGCACACATAATGTTATGTGTGTAGCACTTGAATTATAGTTGTATAATGAAGTCAAACTGAGGCCAACTTGGAACTGCCCAGCTTCCTCCCTATTCCCTTCATTGCTCAGAGAGCCCCAAATCACACAGTTCCAAGAAGTAGAGCTCACGGTTATCTGACAGAAGTGGACAACAGCTGTATGGGAAGATTGTAGACCTGGGGCTAGCCACGGCTAATGGATGAATATGTAGGGGTCATACACACTCCACACAGTGAGCAACGAAGGCCATAGTGGCTCATCTACAGCATCTGATAGAGAGCTCCCTGTTCCATCAGGGTTTCTCCAGTGTCACCATTCCGTATTTTATGGTAGTCACCTACGCGGCCAGTCCTTGTAGTGTTGGACTCCTTGAATAGATTTTGATTTTTNTTTTTTTTTTTTTTTTTTTTGGTTTTTCAAGACAGGGTTTTTCTGTGTAGCCCTGGCTGTCCTGGAACTCACTTGGTAGACCAGGCTGGCCTCGAACTCAGAAATCCGCCTGCCTCTGCCTCCCGAGTGCTGGGATTAAAGGCATTGATTTTTCTCAATGAATCCTGATGCCACATAATCATAAAATTTATACTTCCTTCTGAATCATGTTCATGTTTTAAACAATTTCATATTTTTCAAAACCTTTTGTGTGTGTGTTGTGTGTGTGTATGTGTGAGACATGTATGCAAGTATGGCTACACATATACAATGGTGTGTGTGTAGAGATGACAGCTCTAAGTTTGGATCTCCTCTCCTACCTTGCTGAGGCAGGGCCATTTGCTCATTGCACGGTGAGCTGGGTGGAAAGCCTCCAAACCTCTTGTCTCTGTCCCATTTCATTGAGGGAGTGCAGGAATTACAGGCACCCTGCTTGCCAAGTCTGCCTTAGTAAGGGGCTCAGGGAATCCAGACTCAGCTCCTCAGACTATAGAGCCAGGCACTTTCCCACAGAACCACCTCTCGCCACTGTTCATCTACATGTTTAAAGTTAACCTGCAGAATAATGGTGGCTTTTATTAACACCTGGAGAAAGGTACCCACAGTCAAAGGAGTCAGAACGCAAAGTGACTTTCATCCCTGCCGCATGGTAGAAAAGTAGTCACCGAAAGGAAGAACTCTCATTAAGAAAAAGACACCTCAAATATTGAATAAAACATTTTTTTTAAAAAAAAATTGTTTTAAATGCTTGGCTTACATACAAGAAAGGAATGGAAATTTCCCAAAGTTAAAATAAAATAGAGGGATAACAAAAACGTGAGATAAAGGCAATGTTTGAAGCGATAATTACTGTTTTTTTTTTAGACTTTAAGAACAATGAAGCATCAGATTCAAGAAGTAGGAAAGTTCCACGTGGGGCTAAGAGGCAGAAGAAAACAAAAACAAAAACAAAAACACTGTCTCTTGGCCATTTGTGTGACGCTAGAGACAGACACCTCAGATGAAAGAATCCTGGGAAATTGTTAGCAGGGCACATTTTCGAATGTATTCCAGTTTTGGAATCCGCAGACTCAATTAAAGATGACAAGAAATAATTGGGCCAAATGCTTATGGCACCAAACATTTTCACCCTTTCTTCTTGTTGTTATCCTGTAAGTAATCAAGGTAGCAATTCTTTACATAGAATTTACATCGTGTTAGCCATTGTAAGTACTGTCAGGGTGACCTAAAGTGTGGAGGATGGTTACACATGGTTCTAAGTAAATGCCATGGCTTTTGAGCCAGCCAGATGGCTCTGAATGAAACTGATTGCCACCAAACTTTACAACCTGAACTCAGCCCAGGTCCCACACGGTAGAGAACTGGCTCCAACAAGTTGTCCTCTGACCCCCACACGCACACCACTGCACATGTGAACATGCATACACACACACACACACACACACACACACACACACACACACTAAATAAATTATAAAAACAAAAGAAAATGTTACCATGTTTTAGACTGGTGGTTCTCAATCTTTAGGCTGCCAATCAGATATCATGCATGTGAAATATTTATTTCATGATTCATAACAGTAACAAACTTATAAAGTAGGAATGAATAATTTTATGGTTGGGGGTCACTACAATATGAGGAGCTGTATTTAAAAGTCACAGCATTAGGACTGTGGGGAACCACTGTTTTAGACAAAGGACTTGAATATCCAAATATTTTGGTATTCAAAAGGGTCCTGCGGATACTGTCAGACTTGGGGATGGGTTTCAGCAGCAAAGATAATAGCTTCATGGGTCTGAGAAAGAAGAGAAAAAAAGAAAATTTGATTTAAGGCAATGTGGTACTAAGACATTTGAGTCTCCCATCTTGCGGTCTTGATCTGACCTCCGTCTAAGAATGTATTGGGCAGACAAAAGAGAGGACTCTTGAGATGCTCAGCCACAGGAGGATGCAGCCAAGAGAGCCTGTGGGTATCATAGCCTGTGCTGTCAGCAGGATTTGGGTGCCAGTCAAGAGAGGTGGTGCGTATAACAGTTTTCTGCTCTCAGGGAGCCTCATGGTACCAATGGAGAGACTGTTGGCAGGAGTCTTTTCTGGAGAGATCTTAGAGGGCTTTGTGATGCCAACCGAGAACAGGCCTACAGAAAACAGGTTAGCCATAGCTGTAACAGGCATGGCAAGCTTCCCATCCAAGGTGGGTTTCAAGGCTGGAGACAGCTGCAGGAACAAATTCTCTTGTGCAGTCAAAGCTCGGAGTTCCGAAGGCTCCCCCTGCCTGGGTGGCTGCAGGCTAAGCCCTAGAGGCTGGGCTGGTGGGAGCCTGGGCAAGTTCCTGGCTTGGAGCAGAAGCCTCTGGTACAGCAAGCCTCTGATCTGCTTGTTCTAGAGGGTCTTGAAGTCAGCATTCCTTCCCTAAAGAGCCTCTAGAAGTCAAACTCTAGGATCCTGGCCTCCAGCAAATTCCAGGGTTTAGGGCTGGACTCCACCAGGAAGTGGGGTCTAAACTCTTCCTCCTCTGTTGTGTATATAAATGAGATTGCCTCTCTAAGACTTCTGGGTTGAGCTTTATAGAGTCAAATGGATTCTGATTCGATGAATGGGATTGCATGCAAATAAGGTGAAAAACAGGACCAATCAAGGAAGAGATGTCAAACCAGAAGAAGACGAGTAGAGGAAAAGAGCAGTTTCCAGACAGATCTTGGGGGTGGGGGGATGAGGGGAGCCTTCTGCCCCTGCTGTGGTGGGGTGGTAGGTACTCAAGGTGTGCAAAGCAGTATTTCTAGTTTTAGTTTTTACGACCCCCAAAGAGGTTTCCTTGGTTCTATAACTCTCTGATCACCTTTGCACTTAGAGCCCCTGCCATATTCCATCCCAGGAGCCGAGGCACTGCTGTTAGGGAAGCAGTCTGACCTCAGCCCTTGTAGGCTGCTCCCTGTTTCCTGCCCCCATCATCCTGTCTGCTTTATTTCTTCAATCCTGGCTGCCATTTCTCTGACAACTTGGATCACAGCTGTCTTCTCATCTGTGGGGCTTAAGCCTGTTCTTCCATTTCGGGGGGGGGGGGAATTATGTTGACGCGTGATGGACTTGGGAGGCTGAGGCAGGAGGGTTGTAGGTTTGAGACCAGCCGCACAGTGAATCCTTGTCTCAAAACCAAAACAACACAAAGCCAGCAAGAACAAACTGCAAGGTGTCGAATCACCCGAGAGCCTCTGCTAAGAAAGAGGAGCTCAAGAAAGATAGCTCGTGGGCACTGGCATAGGTCTTAGGACTCACACGCTCCCACCAAAGGGTGTGTTATAGAAGAAGAATGAGCTATCAGAAGGGAAATTTGGGAAATCTCCACAGGCTTCTGAGAAGAATGTGCACTCGTGTTCAGATGGAATCGAATATTCTGTCGACGTCTGTTAAATCTGTCTGATCTAAAGGTTTTGACCCTGATGTTCCTCTGTTGATGTTTTGGCTAGATGCTTGAAGTATCAGTGAGAGAGGTCTTGGTGTGACCCACTGTTCTTGTATGTTGCCAGACTGTGCTTTTCCATCAAGTACAGGTGGCTGGGTGGAATTTGTCACATAGTTGTTCCACATGTCCCTGTTTTGGATAAAAGGCCTCTTGATGGGTTTGTTCCAGTCATCAGTATGAAGTGATTTTTTTTCATCTCTCATTTTGGTCTGAAATCTGTTTTGTCCGAGGACACCTCTGTGGCATCTGCTTGCTTTCTGGGGTTGCATTTTCTTGGAGCGCAGCCTCTTAACTCTTGGGTTGGGTTCATCTTTAAAATGGAGGATGTTTCTTGTAGGCAACAAATAGAGATGCCGGTTTTGAAAAGCCAGTCTGCTTGTCTGTTCTTTTGATGGGATAATTGAAATCACTAAATGTGGAGTTATTATTGGAAGGCATCCATTCATTCCTCTCATTTTTCTTTTTGTAATATCTGGGGCTTTCCTGGGTTTACTGTTCCGGGATAGGTTTGGCTTTCCTGTGACCTTATGGGTACTGCTCTCTTTCTTCATTGTGTAGCATTCCTTCGAGTGTCTTCTTCGATGCTGCCTTGATGGTCGTGAGTCTCCTTTCCTTCTTTGAGTTGATGTGTCCAGAACTGAGCATTTTATTTTCGTAGCCAAGCCTATCGGGGCTTTCCAACTTGGGAATTGGAGCCATGTTCTAACTGCTTGGAACAGAAGCCACAACTGGAACTGTGGTTTTAAGGCTATCTGGAACTATATTGTGAGACTCACACACTATAAAATCAAAAATAAGCTGAGTGTAGAGGCTCCCACTGGTAACCCCAGCACTACAGAGGCTGAAGCAGGAAGGTTTCTGTGAACTTAAGACTCGTTTTGGCTAGAGTGAATTCCAGACAAACTTTTATTTATAGGATGTCATTCTATCTGGCAAATGAATGCTGTTTGATGTCATCATGTTTTGTGAAATGAGCCAGACTTGGAAAGACAGGAATAGCATACGTTCCTTAATTGGTGGACCCTAAAATTTACATAAATAAAAGCTATATACATATATGACATGAAAGCAGAAGGGGAGATGGGAAGGAATAAGACATATTGTGAGGCAGGGAGGAAGCACGGGGGCTGGTGGGAATGAATATGGTCAAATCATGTGACGTGTTTGAAAGAAATTTTCTTTATGAAACCCAGAACTATGCTCAATGACTGTATAAACCAAAAAATTATTTAACAGACAAAAAAGGCCGGTATTGACCTTGCCAATGCCTTTGATATCTTATCCCTTCTACCCCAGGAAGTAGCATTCCTGGGCACCTTCTAGAGCCACTGCTGATGTGCTGGGGCTACAACCACTTCCTACATGACCCATTGCAGAGCCCTAAACTGGTCATAACTTGCCATTCTCAACTTTCTCCTCATGATAATAAAACAGATGAGAATGTACCATCTCGCTTGCCTCTCCTCCATGCTTCCTAGTTCACTTCAACAATGTTTCTCAGGTAGACTGCCAACAGCTCAGATGGGCCCCCTCTTTTCTTGATGCACTGAGATGCATTTGTCTGTCTATGTTGAGGCAAGGTCTTACTATATAGCCCTGGCTGGCCTCAAACTCACAAAGATCTGCCTGCCTCTGCCTCTGCCTCCGCCTCCGCCCCTGCCCCCGCCTCCGCCCCCAAGCGCTGGGATTAAAGGTATATGTTACCAATGTCTGGTGAGTTTTAGGTGCTCTTGACATTTCTCTTTCCCAACGAACCTTGAAGTCTTTCCTACACCAGGACTTTGCCTATGCCATCCTTCTTACCTGGAAACCTCCTCACTTGCTCTTGCATGGCTCTCTTTATTGTTGCAAAACAGTATAAAACCTGACCTCTGAATGGCCATCCCTAATCTGTCCGCACTGCCTTTCTGTGTGTGTTTCCGGTCACAGTTTCTCAGTCTCCCTTCACAGTGCACACAACACAGCACGTTAGAGTCTGTGTTTTCTTTTCTTTTTTAAAATATTATTTATTATTATTTATACGAGTATTATTGTAACTGTCTTCAGACATACACCAGAAGAGTGTGAGTGCATCAGATCCCATTACAGATGGTTGTGAGCCACCATGTGGTTGTTGGGAATTGAACTCAGGACCTCTGGAAGAGCAGTCAGTGTGCTTAACCTCTGAGCCATCTCTCCAGCCTGTGTTTTCTTGATTATCGAAAATTTTACCCTTTGGTGAAGTCTTCAAGAGTAGAGTTTGCCTTTGGATCATAAATGCCTTACAGATCTCATTGTATCTAAGAGACAATGAAGATTACATGGAAGGTCCAAGGTGTCAGTGCTTCGTTTCATTGTTTCTTTGGAATCTTGACTGATCCCAAGATTCTTTCTCTTTGGGGACACAGTAGGATATGATGAAGTCAGGTGGCACTGGAGGCAGAAGAGAAGTTTACTGTGGAAGCAATTGATACTTTTGAAATTTGGTGTGTGTGTGTGTGTGTGTGTGTGTGTTCCTTTTCTACAGAAAGTTGTAATGAAATTCCACTGAATTCCCTAGTGCCTTGAAATAGCTATGCATACTCTGTTTCTACTTGAGTGAGGCATGGTATACTTGAGGATGGTTTAAGACAAGCACAATGCCATGATCAGAGAGCATCTGTTTTATTGAAGGACGCATAGCATCCATCATGGCTTCTGTTGTGGCTCAAAGGTAGATCTTTCAATGGAGACTTTCGCTGATCTCCAATTTCCTTGGTTATCACCATTGCCGGTTGTGCATTAGGCAGCAACATTCCTGTAGCCAAGGAGAGTTCAAAAGGCCATCGGAACTGGGAAGAAGTATGGCTGAGGATGAAAGGCAGAAGAGAAACAGACACACAATCATGGAGGCCACCAGATTCACGAGATGTGGTCAAAGAAAAGGAAGAGACATGGTTGAAAATAGAAGTATCCTTTCTCCGAGAATGAACATGGGTGAAAGGCCTGTTTCCCTCCCTTGGGCAATGGCTGGTCAGAACTTGATACTGAAAAGTGGACTCCATATATAAGCAAAGGTTCCTACAGATGGGTGATGTGTGGGGTTATCGTGTATGGAAGAAGTGGACCCTTGTACAATGCTTCACCAGGAAGAACCAGTTCTTTAATGGTCTTTACCAAACCCAGCATTTCTTCTGCTGACTGGTAATCATGGCCGTCTTATTTTAAGAACAGAATTTTAAGAAAAACCTCAAAGGAGTTCAGCCTTTCACTTCCCCTTCCAAAGAACAGAGGCTGCCAACAAGAACTCAGACCTGAAAGCTAAAACATGCAGCGGACTGCAGGGGAGTTTTTGTTGTATTGTGTTTCCTGCATTGGGAAACTGAAAAGTGCTGAATCATTCCAGAGGGGTATTCCAGACACCTTACCAATCACGGTTTGGGCATATTATCTCCAGACACGTATTCAGACTCCTAAAAGCCACATTTTACTGTTCTTTGTTGAGAAGCTGTCTCATGACTTTTAGAGCCCTTTTGATTTTGTTTTCTCTAAGAAAACCAGAAGAAGGAAGTAGATCTACTTTCTGGGTAATGGGAAGTTGGTAGTGGTGTCCCAGGCATGCTTTCTCAGGAGTGTGGGGGGTCCTGAGAGTGATCTTGCTACCGATTTAACCTGCACATAGTATAGAATTTATACTCACAAGTGAGATTTAAGTCAATTTCAGGGTTTGAGGAACAGCTGGAAATGACAATATGGCAGTGGCCCATGTCTCAGAATACCATAAACAGGAGGTTGACCCCCAGTGGTCCTCTGGGTGAGGAATACAGGGCTCACTGTGGAAGAATGATCAACATGGGAATGCAGGGAGGAACTTAGTCTTCTTGGCTCTGTACCCAGTCAGTTTGGGGCTGTGTCTTTGTGGTGTGTGCATGTGTGCATTTGAGTGTTCATGTGCGTATGTATTCACATGTGTGGAGACCCAGAAGGTCTCTTCCTCAATCACTCTTCACATTAGGCTTTTGAGACAAGGTCTTGACTGAACCTAGAGCTTTCATGTTTGGTTAGTCTGACTGGCTGGGAAGTCACAGGCATCCTCCTGCCTCAACACGGCACTGGGATCATGAGCATATGCTGCTGTACCCCACTTTTTGACATGGACACTGGGGATCTCAACCCAGGTCCTAATGCTTATTCCATCTGTCCCACAACTCCATCAAATTAACTCTTGACTTCAATGGAGTCTGTTCTTGAGGGCGCAGATAACAGTGTGTAGAGGTAGTTTTGATTGTCACATTGAGAGTAGGGACTGTGTTCCGGACATCTGATGTGTTCGAACCCACGATGGTACTTAATAGCCTGTGATGCACAGGGAACCCAACACAAGGATGATCTTTTCTACAATGCCAATAGTGTGGAGCTTGAGAAGTGTTGACATCACTGTGGTCGTCTCTCATTCCAGATACTTATCTATCTCTTCTCCCTTTACTATGACGTTAAAAGAGATTTTGTTTGTTCGTTTGTTTTACGCTCTGATGTCTCCCAGTTTTTTATCCTTATCTAAATACTTCTTTAATATCCAACATCAGACTGGATAGCTTTCATTTAATATCTGGATATCTACCCTATACAGCCATTTTTTGTTTTGTTTTGTTTTGTTTTGAGATTCTTTTCCAGAGAGAAAGGAGTTTATCATTTCAAAGGTAGTTTAACATAGGTAGTTATCTAAAAGAACCATTTCAAGACAGCAGCCACCACCACCACAATTCGGTAACCATTATGAATGGTTTCTGAAGATCTGGCTAGGAGGCCAAAACTACTGAAGAAAGATCCCCAAGTTTTTTAAAGACAGATTTGGCCCCCAGTGAGCCTCTAACGAGGAGCATGTGTCTGTGAATTAAGCAAACACATGCTCACTTGTCATGGTTTCCAGGGACTCAACTCCATGTCATCTACCACTGTCTAATGTTTTCAGAGTTTCCACCACATACTAGGTTAAAAGCAGTCTGGCCCTCGGGTGATAGAGTAGGTTTGCAATAGAGACAGGTTTAAATTCATTAATAGTATTTTTTTCACTTGCTTCAAGTGTAGATTCCAAACTGTGTCTTTTGGGATATTAGATGGCTAGTGAATGAGGACATTTCTCAGCCCAGATTCTTACCCATCCCCCTTCTCCACTGAGACCTCAACAGAAGGTGCACACTGAGACACTAACCCTAAACCCACTGAGTGTGTGCACTTAGGGAAATCACCAATGATCAACAGCCATCCACACAAGAGCAGCTGGTGAACTCTTTCAGACTAGGATGATTGGGTGTGCATGAGGAAGGAAGGAGAAAGCAGGGGAAATGGTCCCTCACGGGATCTGCCTCGAGGAGGGCTGAGAACTGTGACCCCCAAACTTGTGCTTAAGGGTAGCTTCTTGCATCACCATTGTCTTCCAAGGAAACCAGCTGTCTTCACATCCTGAGTTCTTTGTTGATGTGGTAATGGGATATTGGAGAAGAAATGATGTTGCCTGGGGCAGGGAGAGGGGGGTGCATAGTGCCTATGTAGCAAGTCAAACCCCATGCTTACTAAACCTGCTGTGTTGAGAACAACCTTTCATGGAATTAGATCAGCTGTCTATAGAATGTCCTGTCTGTCTCTTTATGTGTCCCTGTGCCCAGTAGAGCCTAAGGGGGGCAGAAAAGGGGTCATGGAGGAAGTATAGGAGAAGACAGATGTGGGGGGGGGAGAAAAACTATTCAATGAAGCCATAGGAGAGAGGGTTCCACCTGCTCCAGCCTTGGGATAGAGGTAAGCCAGGTAGTCCTAGGACAGACCAAGGGCTGCAAGGATGTTGGTTCTAAATGTCGGTTCTATTGGTTGAGCCTACAGTGTACTCGATCATGGTGTGAGCCCCTGTTGGTCGTTCTCAGGAACCTCACTTGTTCGTGGGCTTTCTTGCAGTGCCCGAGACATAATTTTAAGACCTTGCATACTATCTCTGGCCATGATGAAGTTGTCACTATCTAGTTGTGACCCTAACCCGCAGGCACACTTCCTGATACATAGAAACTCATGCCTATGAATGCCACTCTGGGTTCCTTTCCAGGCTCTGCAGAAGGACTCTCCACCTGCCCCTTCACTATTTCTTGGCCTCACTTTTTAATGCCATGGATATTAAGTGACCCAGGAGGCCTGAGTTGCTTCAGTCTCAGGAAGATCTCAGCTTGTTGCATACTGTGGTGGGAATGAGCACAGAAGCCTCTAGGCAGGCTGTGAAGAATATCAACTGGAATGTTGGGACTCACCCAGGAGTCACTGAACCCCCTCTAATGGGAAAGAGGTGATAAGGATGAGGAAGTGGAGGGACAAATTGGTGATGAATCAGTGCTAAGAGAGGACAAAGGGGTCTTTGAGGGGAGTACAGAGTGACCAGGAGAAGGAGGTGGGGACCTTGGGCATAGAGCTTAAGAGATGATGGGTGGCTGTGTTAGGGTTTTACAGATGTGAACAGACACCATGACCAAGGCAACTCTTATAAAGACAACATTTAATCGGGGCTGACTTACAGGTTCAGAGGTTCAGTCCATTATCATCAAGGGGGGAACATGGCAAAGTCCAGGCAGGCATGGTGCAGGAGGAGCTGAGGGGTCGACATCTTTATCTAAAGGTTGCTAGAAGAATAATCACTTCCAGGCAGCTAGAATGAGGGCCTTAAAACAATGCCACACCTACTCCAGCAGGGCCATACCTTCTAATAGTGCCACTCCCTGGGCCCAGCATATACAAACCACACTTGGAACTCTACCCTCCTCTGTAACAAGAAGGTCCATCAAATATTTACTTATGCAGAAAATATTAAATTAGATCTTTGCCCTCAGAGCATGTGTGGTCTCATTGAGGACAAGAATGGGTAGCACACAGGTCTGCAGCAGAAAAGGGAGGGTGGGGAAGGGGTGTGTCCAGGGGAGGTGGGGAAGGGGAGGGGACAGGCTCCCTGGATGTACTGTAGAGAAGAAAGAGGGAGGTTTATTTGCTTGCAATGCAAATAACCAGACTTACTTGCAATGCAAAGATATCAATATTATTATAGCCTTTAAAACAATCTCTCCATGTTTTTATATCTGAATCACCAGCAGCAGATCATTCTTGCGGTCTGACTTTATATAAAGAGGCTGGCTGACATCCAATGCAAAGTTGAAACGGGAACACCCATGAGGAAAAGGGTGCCTATGATCTGCTGCTCAGACCACAGAATGCTGCTCGGTGATGTGTGTGGCAGAGGCTCTCCACCAGAGTCTTATTATGCTGTCTTCCAATGGCGGCTCACAGATTCAGGAACCCTGAACTGTTTGCTATGGGGATACTGTTAAAAAATCTCTAAGTCCCTTATGGCCTCTAAACAAAATACAAAGGTAAAATTTTTCTCTTCAGTTTTCTCACAAGAGGAAACCCTTTATTTTCTCCCAAAGAAACCCCAAATTGAGCCTCGTCAGTCAGTCCCTTCTCTTTCATATCAGCTTATCTGGAAACATGGCGCTCAGGGACTGGAGCCCTGGCAGTCGCACCATAAGCTTTCTGGCTGGTTTATTGTGCCTGTTCTCTTGAGTCCTATATCTCCTTATGTCTTCCAATGCTAATTAACGGACTTGAGATGAAAGGTATCTCGGAGGTACATAGGGCTAGTTAAGGGGGCGGGGCGGGGAGGCAGGGGGATGACCTTACTTAAAACAAAGGAAAGTGAAGAGTTGCAGGAAGAGAGACAGGCAGAAGCAAACCGACAGTGAGAAGCTGATTTGAATGTGCAGACAGCCTGAGGACAACGACAACATACCTTGGAGAATAAGGGTTGGGATTTGAGAAGGAGGACATAGATGGGAGAATCACAGAACGGTTTTGGGCAAGGGGTAGTCATATGAGACTTGATTTAGAAGATCAGTGCCAATATGAAGTAGCAAAATATGCTCCCAAATAGGAATATTCCTTACTCTCCTGTTACTATGACAGAGTGCCGTGACCAGAAGCAAGTTAGAGGAGAGAAAGAGTTGGTTTAGCTTAGCTTACAGTTCCACATGGGTTACAGTCCACCATGGCAAGGAGGCAGGAAACACTCAGATACCATGTACACAAGAGAGAGAGAGAGAGAGAGAGAGAGAGAGAGAGAGAGAGAGAGAGAGAGAGAAAGAGAAGAGAGAGAGAGAGAGAGCCAAAGAGCAAGAGAGGTGTGGAGAAAGAGGAAGTGAAGGCAGGGGGTAAAACCTGAAAGCCTACCCCCACTAATATACTTCCTCCAGCATGGCTCTAACTCCCAAATGTTCCATAACCTCCCTGCACAGCACCACCGACTGGGGACCAAGTATCCTGATTCATGAGTCTATAGGGAGCCTTTCTTATTCAGACCAATACAATAGGGAAAAGCCAGCAAGCTGAAGCTTGCAATTAAAAAGCTAAGCAGCCACAGGAAATAAAAAAAGCCACAGGAAATAAAAAGTTTGGATGCAAGGTCTAAAGGAACAAGTCAGTGGTTACAAAACAGTGTATAGGAAAATACAGGAGGAAGCAGAACACACTGCTACTATCATCCTAGGATCTCAGATGTGTCTGTTTTGTCTGTCCCTAACTAGACAGACTCCAAATCATCACCATTTCACCAGGGCAGACTCTTCTAAAACCAACTAGCTTTCAGGTAGGAGGAGGCTGATGATTGGGTCAACTACAGGTTAACCCAGAGAACCGTCTGTACGTGGAAGAGGGCTTACAAAGCTTTCCAGAAGTTGTCACTCAGTTACCTATTCAGTTAACGTAGGAACACATTGTTTACAAATAACCAGCACACTTCCTTCTTTCCTTGCTTTACAGGAACACTGGTGAAGGCTACTCAACCCTTTTTAGTGGCTTATTAACAAAAATTTTCAGCATGACAATGAAGAAATCTCAGGGTGAACCGATGGTTCTGTACTTGCTGGTTGATTGGTTTGGTTTTAGCATCAATCTGTCCGCCTCTCATGCATTAGTTCATGGGTTCCGGTGCATTTCAGAGGAAACTGGGCTAACCACGCACGATGACTCTTTCCCAGAAAGGAGACAGTTTGTAACTTCTCTTTGCAGGTGGCCAACCTGTGTCAGCTTAGCTAGCTGGCTAGTGGAGATAAGACCAAAGCTTGGAGCTCTGTCTGTGGGTGGCTTCTGTGCCTCCATCCTCTACCCCTTGCCCAAGGGGATTTCACAGTGACTTTGTAATTACAATGAGTCTTGCCAGTTGAGTTCCTAGAAAGTAAGAGTTGTTCTTCTTCTTCTTCTTCTTCTTCTTCTTCTTCTTCTTCTTCTTCTTCTTCTTCTTCTTCTTCTTCTTCTTCTTCTTCTTCTTCTTCTTCTTCCTTCT
>NC_034605.1:44723461-44729550 GCF_900095145.1 Mus pahari | reverse complement strand
CTTCTCCTTCTTCTTCTTCTTCTTCTTCTTCTTCTTCTTCTTCTTCTTCTTCTTCTTCTTCTTCTTCTTCTTCTTCTTCTTCTTCTTCTTCTCCTTCTTCTTCTTCTTTGGGTTTTTCAAGACAGGGTTTCTCTGTGTAGCCCTGGCTGTCCTGGGACTCACTCTGTAGACCAGGCTGACCTCGAACTCAGAAATCCGCCTGCCTCTGCCTCCCGAGTGCTGGGATTAAAGGTGTGCGCCACCACTGTCCGGCAGTCTTCTTTTAAAACTATAAGATTGAGACAGGAGAAGAAGCTCGCAGGTTGCAGAAACATGATAGTTAAAACCAAAAAATATCTTAGAGGTAAAAGCCGACTGACCTGTGTGTGGACTTCTGAACTACCCTATTATTAGATTTACTTCAAGCAAAACTGCACCTTAAAAAAAAAAAAAAATACAGAAAACAAAAAAAAACCCAGAACTCTAGCATTTTTATTGCTACTTGTTTAGAGTATGAGAACCCTAAAGCTGACTTCAGACACACCAGAAGAAGGCATTGGATCCCATTGCAGATGGTTGTGAGCCACCATGTGGTTGCTGGGAATTGAACTCAGGACCTCCGGAAGAGCAGTCAGTGGTCTTAACCACTGAGCCACCAGAGTCTGCAATGCAGATAGCTTCCGTTTGGGAGTAGAAAATACTCACAGCTGCGTGCCTAAGACCTCCACCATTGTCTTGTGGAGATCTGAGGCAGAAAGTCAGTGAGGGACATTAGTTGGGGAAGCAGGTCAAAGCTATTAGCTGGGGAGTGTGTGGTGTTAACAAAACTGCCCTAACAGGATTAACCAAACAGCTCTCACTGTAATGAGGAGCCTCGTGACAAGCCAGGGAGTAACAATTCTTCAATAACGCTTGCTTGGTCTTCGTTTTTTCCATCTTTTGCATTCATATTTCAAATTGTGACTTGGTGTTTTGGTTACAATTCTCCCCAAGGGGTTTTTGTGCTGATTCCTTTTATTCGTTATGGTGTGTCTGGTTTATCGTAAGAGTCATCTTTATGTATCCAGAAATGAGGTCTTATTAGCACACTAAAGTTCGTTTAAAAATATCCACCCTTTAGCCCCATAAAAAAAAAAAAAAAAGTATAGTCACTTTTCCAGTCGCTACAGCCAAATGCCTGACAGAAGCAGTTCAGGAAGGAAGGGTTTCCATTGGCTCACAGTTGAAGGAGACCCCAAGCCTGGGAAGCCGTGGTGGCAAGAGCTTGAGTCACATCATGTTCACAGTCGGGAAGCAGAAAGGAAGAATGTGAGGCTCCGACTCCATTTTCTTTTCTACTTAATGTGAGACCCATGGAACGGTGCCACCCACCCATGAGTGGGTCATCCATCCTCAGTTAACCTAATTTGGAGATTCCTGCATTCCAGCATAAAGCTGGCATGCTTTAATGTTTGGGAAAAAACTAACACTGATAGTTGATTCTTGGATAATAAGCATTGTCAATATAATACAATACAATATGCAATACAAGCAAGATTCTGGCAAGGAAAGAAGTAGAGGCGAGAAGCAAAGATCAAACAGTTTTAAAGTCATCATCTGATTTTTAAAATATGTAGTCTCCCTAGTATTTTTCCCCCCAGCAGAGAAAATTAAATGTTCTCCTCAACGCCATCTGCCATCTCCCAGAGTCATAAGGGATCAGTTGGCCTGTAGATATATAGTCTTTGGGACCTCCATGACTCTGAGCAGGCTAAAATTCCTGGGCTGTGGAGTAAGACCGAAAACAAAAACAAAACAGAAACCAAGTTGCTTGTGTATTAAAAAATGATTATTATATTATTAGATATTCTGTATCTATTTATTTTTTTAAAAGATTTATTTATTTATTTATTTATTTTTTTATTTATTTATTTATTTATTATATGTAAGTACTCTGTAGCTGTCTTCAGACACTCCAGAAGAGGGCGTCAGATCTTGTTACAGATGGTTGTGAGCCACCATGTGGTTGCTGGGTTTTGAACTCCAGACCTTCAGAAGAGCAGTTGGGTGCTCTTACCTACTGAGCCATCTCACCAGCCTCTGTATCTATTTATTAATGTTGGAAATTAATATGGTGGCAGTTATTCCTTAACCAGCTAGTTCCCCCAAATAATCGCATAGAGACTTTTTAATTTTTCAAAGCTTAGGCCTTAGCTGGGCAGACTCTCTACTTGGTCATCTAAGTTAACCCAACCACCTAGTCTCATTCAGCCATCTGGCTAGCTATACCTTCCAGGCCTGAAGTCACGAGAGTCTCCTAACATCTCTTGGCAAAAGGAACTACCTGCCTCCATCTCTCCACTGCCCAATCACAGGCTTATAGTTAGCCTTGTAGTGACCAATTAACTTGAGGAGGAATATTGGCACAACAAAAGCTGGTGAGTGTGAGAATTCGCACAACAAAAGCTGGTGAGTGTGAGAATTCACTCCTCTTGGGGGCCACCAGATCTTGAGGTCACAGAAGTTAATCTTTGAATACATCGCAGCAGCAGAGCAACCCCAAGCCCTGTGGGCTTCGCTGCTTACTTCATTGGCTGAGGACTGCTTGAGAGTGAAGCAGAGTAGGCAGTCCATTGTAGTTTCAGTTCCGAGGCAGGGCCGTGGCAACGGCTGCTTAGGAGGTGAATAGGAGCGCACGTGCAAACCATCATCAGGATTTTCCCAGTTGTCACTCTTGCAAGTGAGAAAGAATGGTCCATGAGCCAGGGCATCCTGGTCCTTGTTCACAACCCCAGAGAAGCTAAGGTGCAATTATTATACTAAGACTTAAAGTAATATTTCTCTTGCACCGTTAAGATTCCAAGGCACTCTGACGGAAGCTGGCATTATAGAAAGACCAGGGGAAGAGGAGCAACCAGGAGGGAATACCAGGAAAATAGTATTCTCCACAGTTTTGGAAAGCTGCCTTGGAAGGAGGAATCCACCCCAGGACAACTTCATTGACTAGGAGAGATAGCTTTGCTCCGCCCACTGTGCTTACATAATGACTATTGTTTCAGCCAGGGATGTTTTGTTTACTTCCAAAGGAAATATTTTACCCCCTGTGAGATAATTAATTTTTGTCAGCTTCGCTGTTTATAAGGGAAACTGAGAAACTGTTAATTGAAATACAGAATGAGTCACTGTTTTCTGTAATTTTTGGCAACGTTCTAATTTGTGTCAATCCCAGCCTAATTATTAGATTTTGTTGGAAGCAGAAAGCATATTTGATTTTTTTTCTCTTGCTGAATTCCTTTTCTTCCCCATTTAAAAAAAAAAATATGCTCTCTGGCAAAGGTTATGTAATTTATTTCAGTGTGAGGTGAAACACGGGTACATCTGAAATACTGAGAGGTTTACTGTGTCATGCTTGGCTCTCGTCAGTAGCTCGATATTTACAAAGCCTGTAGATTGAACTCTCCCTGCCTTGCTCCTGCTTACCCTAAGCCCCAGTGAGAAAGTGTGATTCTTTTAAAGACCTTTCTCACTGGGATGGAGCCACGATCTATGGACCATTGCTAATGGTATCTCGGAAGTGAATTTTCCTAGAAGCCATCAGGGGAGAGTTCATTTGGAAATCCAATTGAATGTCACTTGCAAAGGGGCAGGCACCTCGGTAGAGGTGACCAGCCATGCATTCCTGAGTTGTTGGTTGTAAAAGCATTAATCACCATGAACTCATTTACTCCTAATGCAAACATACTGCATTATTCCACAGGAATTCTGTTCCCAGGGATCATTAGTGGGGACAACAGGGAGCTTCTAGTTGTGGGCGAGGTTAATAAAATCTGTCAGCTCAATGGCCAGCATAATGAACCTGTTAATGACTCTTAATAGAAGCTGGATCCCTCCAACTGCTGCAGAGGAAAGGGGGGAAGAGAGGCAGGTGTCTGTGCAGGGCAGACGGCTCTGTCCTTAGTTCCTTCTAGATATGGACGACGTTTAGATCAGTCACTGAGTTAGATCAGGAATCAGACTCTGCTGTGTCTGGGGACTTTGGTACCTGTGGCGGGAAGGGTAGGGAGTTCCCAGAATGACCCACAATGACTCTGCCCCCATCCTCAAAAATGTATGCTCACAAAGCACAGGCTAGGAACATCCATAGACTCAGAGTTATGGATATCCTAAACCTCTTCTCCACCCTGAGTTTACATATAGGAAAGGTGGAATTCACAATAATAATAGCAACAGCCACGGTAGATGGTCACCAGAGCTGTCAAGGACTCATGTATTGTCCCCATTTGACAACAAGAAAGCCCAAGTGGAGAGGGCTTCAGCTAATGTAGCAAGGTGGTATTTAGAAGCTCATGCCCATATGCACCATGCTTCTTCACTGGAAAAACACACAAAAGCAGCAAACTATAGTCAGACCCATCTATCTTGCCAGTCAGGACATTCAGGACCAGGTTCAGGAAAAGTAGATAAAAGCTATGTTATTGGCCATGCCTTGTTACTACAACAGAGGATCCCAGGCCTTCATGATGCGTGGCTGTTCAGTATTATCCACTCGTGACCCTGGCTGTGACATTCCGGCCAATGATGCTCCTACCCCTATCCTTGTCATTTGCTCCTTATTGCCCCAGTCCCACTTGTCACAAAACTTGTCACAATTTGTGTCTCCTGAAGCTCATCTTGATCTCCCAATGGGGCCCTAGGTACAAGGGACAAAAGAAGCTGCCAATTCTTGGGGACTTTACTTGATTTTGTGTGTGGTTTTTGTTCTGTTTTGTTTTTGATGGAATTTTTTTTTTTAAGTTTTTGAAAGATATGAAAAAGCAGATGGTTATAAAAAAGGGAAGACTCGGGAAAGATGCGGTGGACCTCAGGAGTTTCAGATGGAGCCCTATGGATGCTCCATCTGCATAATTCACAGCTCCTACCATCCCTGGCAGGACTGAGCTCAGTGCTGATGGCAGTAGGGAACGCAGAGAATGCGGGGTGTTGTCTGTTCCACCCCCACCCACCCCTAGCTTATGGATGCACAATGTAAGTGTGAGACTACACGGCTCCAGACAGAATGGCAGCAGACTAAGGGAAGTTAGCAACGGAGAAAATTCACAGATAGCTCTATAAAGGATTGCATGAGTTTTAAAGAGCATAGAGAATCCACACACATGGAAAAGACCCAGCCCACTTATGGAGACGAAGTACAGTCTAATAGCGTGTCTGGATTGAGAACAGCATGCAGAATACAAAGGAGAGTGAAGGGCACTGCCCTGTCCAAGTGGGAAAGGAAGGTGGTTTGGTGTAGGTATACACATAAGAGAAAGCAAGTGTGTGTGGATGAGAGGGTATATGAGTGTATGTGCTTGGCATGTGAACATGTGCGTGTGTGTGTGTGTGTGTGTGTGTGCATGTGTGTGTGTTAGGAAGGCACAGTAGGCAGCATGTAAGGTCAGAAAGGATGGTAGTACATTTCTAAAAGCCTTAGAACCCAAACAGAGGAGTTTAGACCAACATAGCAGGTAACAGGAAGTCACGGGAGGGCCTTGGGCATCCAAGGAGAATGATCTGACTCGAGTTTTGGAAAGGTCAACCTGGCGATGCCTAAATGGATAGGCTGGAATGGGGCAAAGGAACTGTGGGTACTGTGAGCATCTGGGGAGCTCTGCCTTACAGATTGTCATATTTCCTTCTACAGCATACCTCCATATTTCCCTTTTCGCTGTTTGAAACCATTCTCAGACCACACCACTACCCATCGAAGAAGCTAGGACTTGCCTTGCTGGGTGCTTGTAATTTTGCCTACATCATCAGGTAAGAATGGCATAGGATGGGTCAAATGACACTTGTCATTTGTGACCCAAATCAACATTCCATAAAGGATAGCATTAAATCAGTCCTCCTGTTGATTTAGTTGGTGATCTAACCCTTTAAATTTCCAGGGGAGCAGGGTTCTTATTGTTTGATTTTAATACTCATTTTATAAAAATATCATATTTAGAGGACACACGGGCATGCCTGAACACACACACACACACACACACACACACATACATGCATGCATGTGCACAGGCATACATGTACACACATACACACCAGCATTTGATCACACACACACACACACACACACACACACACACACACACACA
>NC_034605.1:44660477-44723421 GCF_900095145.1 Mus pahari | reverse complement strand
CACACACACACACACACACACACACACACAGCAAGCCAAAACTTCCTTGTCCCCCCACCATGAAAAGTAATTATTGTTCAGCAGTATTCAGGTATACATATACATATTGACTTCAGTTTCATTTGCAATTAGAGTTTGAATGAATGAATGAATGAATGAATGAATGAATGATCCAAGGTGTCCATACACACTCCATCTATGCAGATGCTACTGTCCTGCGTCATCTTAGGCCTCAGATGTAAGCACCCAGAGGGCAGTTACCAGAGACCTGCAGAATATGGAAAATGAATCCAGTAACTGGTCTTGATATCATCTTTCATCACCTGGTGACAGTCACTCTTTGTAATGTTGCACTGTGGTCTGCAGTCAAGGGCTTGTGCATGACTTTCTGTCTGGTACTCAAAGATGACCTTGTTCCTTCCTTCCATAACTTGCTTTCTTCTTTTCTTTTGTTGCTTGTTTATTTTTCTGGAGTCAAGATCGTATGTAGCTCATTCTGGCCTCAAACTATCCATATAACCAAGAGTAACACAATTATCTTTATTTTCTTTTGATCTTCCTGTCTCAACTTCCCAGTTGACAGAATTAGGGAAGTGAATCATTGACTTAGTAGGGGCTTCTGGCGCTGTGAGGAGACACCATGACCGTCGCAACTCTTATAAGGAAAACATTCACTGAGGCTGGCTTACAGGTTTCGGGGTTTAGTCCACTATCATCATGGCAGAAAGTATGGGGGCATGAAGGCAGACGTGGTGCTGGAGGAGCCTAGAGTTCCACGTCTGGATTGGCAGGCTGCAGAAAGAAAATGACACGGGGCCTGGTTCAAGCATCTGAAACCTTAACACGGACCCTCAGTGACACATGTTCTCCAACAAGGTCATGCCCACTCCAACAAGGCCACACCTCTCAATAACGCCACTCCCTATGTGATGGCCATTTTCAATCACACCACCACAGTCACCTTGCTCAGTTTTATGATGCTGTGGTTGAACTGATGATCTCATGTATGATGGGCTGGCACTCTACTCATGTGCTATATTCCCAGCCCTACCTTCCACAGCCTTCACATATGGCACCATTTCAAGCCTGAAAGGGCCATACCATCCATGTACAGGAACTGAATACCAAGGTCATAGGGCACTCTGGATCATTGCCCCAGTCTCTCTATGGGAAGCCATTTAGTGCAGTGCTCTGTTAACAATGAGAGCAAAGCACAAGGTGACATTTCAAAGGACATGGGAGATTTCATAGAAGTCACCAGCTTGGTACCCAGAACTTCATGGCCTTACTTTCCCTCCCATAATCTTTCTGTCTTCCTCCTACCCTTCCTCAATTTCCCCTGAAAAGTTCTTGCATAATATAATTTCCATGAGAATTAAGTGTTCTGCTCTGTTCTCCACCCCTTGGGGTCTTTGGATTTTAACAAAGGGACACTTTAAGAGACCAAAGCCTTAGCTGGGGACCATTTGTAGTGGACACCAGAATCATTGTTTTAAGAGGGGTGCTGAAGCCATATTGTATGACTTAGATACTGGGGACACAGGATGGTACAAGAAGCCAGTGGCTCTTAAGGACTGTCTGGGAACGAGAAGGGACAAAGGACAAAGAAGACACAGAATGAAATTGGCATGGAGACCAGGGTGCTCTAGGCTGATGGTCAGGGCTGGCTTTCCAAAGGGAAGAGTCATTTAAGCTGAGATCCAGAGAAAGAGTAAGATGACCTTGGAAGAAATTTGAGGAAAGATGAGGTAGAAGTACTAAGAGCTCTGAAGGGCTAACGGAGGCAGGGGCATAGCAGAATTGGAGGACGGGGGAAAGCTAGGTCATGAATATATGCCAGTGAACTTGCATTTGCAAATAGAGTGCTTTTCTGCTCTGAAAAAGTTTTAAGCAGGGATGGAGAGATGGCTCAGCAGTTAAGAGCACTGACTGCTCTTCTAGTGGTCCTGAGTTCAATTCCCAGCAACCACATGGTGGCTTACAACCATCTGTAATGGGATCCAATGCCCTCTTCTGGTGTGTCTGAAGACATCAACAGTGTAATCACATACATGAAATAAATCTTAAAAAGAAAAGAAAAAGTCTTAAGCAAAGTCAACGAGTTCAGTAAGTACTGTGAGTTAAGTATGAAGGAAAGTCAGGTGACCATGGCTGAAGTGTGGAGATGGGGCAGGAGCGTCACATCAGCCAGATGCTCAAAATCTACAATAGATCTGGGACCATGATTGAAGTAAGGTGACTTAGATATCAGCTGGCCTCTGAACACCGGCGGTGCATTGGGTTTTCAGGTTGCCTTCCTCAAGGTCATGAGGTCCTAAGGCAGAGGCACCTGGTGGGAGAAGGCATGAGTTTCAAGTAGAAATCTTGGAAGCAACCCTTAAGAAAGATTTTAAAGTGCGGAGATTAGGGCAAGCTTTCTGGCCACCCATTCACCTAGCATCCAGCACGGTGGTTTTACACACTCTGAGAACTGAGCAGAGTCTTGGCCAGTGTGCACACTGTGGAGAAAGAGCTAGGTTTGGAAACGAGAGACCCCAGGTTCAAGTAGCTTTAGACCCATCTTTGTACTAGAATAAATGGAATACAGTATAGCTGAGGGCATTTTGTCATTGTCCCAGGGTAGATACTTCCACAGTTCAGTTCAGTCCCCAGTGAGAAGGCATGTGACTCTGTTGCCTGCCATCCCTGCCCCCATTAAACACAATGCATCTCCAGACCCTCATGAGCACCTGGGGCCATAGTAAGTTCCACAGCGGTAGACACCCATGGGGAAGTGCTGTAGGTCAGCTCTAGGGGAGGGGGGCGGTTATCAATTGAGATGGTCCGATGGGGAGTTAGTGTAACAAGAATGAGGTTCTGAACATGGACTAGGCCGTAGGGGGCATGAGAAACAAACTGGAGTCTGCAAGGAGGTGCTAACTCTGCATCAGAGAGACATCATTCCAATAAAACCCGCAGCTCAGTGACCTAAATATAACCACATAGACACCTGGGGATTGCCCCACTCCCACCCCCCCTCCCAAGGGTGTTGTTCGCTTTTCAGGTTGCAACATTGGCAGTCTGGCCCTGCAGAGGAGTGATGCTAAAAAATCTTTCATTTCTGTTGGAAAGCTTTAGTCACCTATAAATCTGGTGGCTTGCTCATTCCTTCCTGCCCCCTCACCCCTAAACACCTCACCCTACTCTGTCTGAAGCAATGGTGAGGGATGGGGAAAGGAATGTCCCTGTTACTGGCTTTATTCCTTTTTAAGAAGGGGATTTGAACACATATTTACCCTGATACAGAACTGGTCCTTTTAAGCGAACTCATATAAGGTCTGGCTCCAGCCTGCAGAATGTGGATCCTTACTTAGTGGAAATGAGCTGTGTGGACAGACTACGGGAGGTCGGGCTAGAAAGTGCTAAGGTGAAATGAAAACACACAGAGCTGTAAGAACCCAGAGAAGGAGGGAGTCATGTGGGAAGGCATCATGGAAGGCATCTATAGTGTTTGAGAGCCCAAAGACCAGGCAGGTTTAGAAGGGCAACAAGCCGTCCACGCTGCACCCCACAACCAGCAAGAGGGGCATAATAAATACTTGCGAGCCAGCTAACCTCTTTTTTGTACAGTGTAGTATCCCAGACTAGTGGAGGGTACCGCTCACTTTTCTTTTTTTTTCCCCCGAGACAGGGTTTCTCTGTGTAGCCCTGGCTGTCCTAGAACTCACTTTGTAGACCAGGATGGCCTCGAACTCAGAAATCTGCCTGTCTCTGCCTCCCGAGTGCTGGGATTAAACCACTCACTTTTAGGGTGACCGTTCCACCTCATTTTACCTAATCAAGACAATCCCTCCTAGCTATGCCCAAGGGGTTAGCTGACTATGGTGATTTGAAAAAAAAACAAAAAACAAAAAAACAAAAAACAAAAACAAAAACCAATTAGCCCCACACACTCACAGAAAGCGACACTATTAGGAGTTGTGGCCTTGTTGGAACAAATGTACCACTGGGGGTGGGCTTTTGAGGTCTCAGATGTTCCAGTCAGACCCCAATGAGGCAGTCTGCTGCTGGGTATCTGGATAAAGAACTCTCAGCTACCTCTCCTACACCATGTCTGCCAGCACGCTGCCATGCTTCCCACCATGATGACAATGGACTGAACCTCTGAAACTGTAAGCCAGCCCCAATGAAACGTTTTCCTTTTGTAAGAGTTTCCGTCATCGTGGCGTCGATTCACTGCGATAAAACCCTAACAAGGCCATAACCAAGTCCGAGAGATCCATCCCAGGTGTGATCAGAGGCTTGCCTCCTAGACGACTCCAGACCCTCCGAGACTAACTGTCAATGTTAACCATCGGGCTCCTCAAGAATAATAGTATTTAAAAATCTCTCTTCATATATAAATCATCTCCCAAGAAAACGGTACATGTTGCAAATGCTGAAGCAAGCCGAGTCCAGACCAGCTGGTCATATCCTACACTTAGAACTCGCTCCTCCTCCAATTAGTGCATCACGCTGGAGTCCTTCTTACAGCCACTGTTTGCTATTTCTGAAATGCAACCTTCATCTAGAACAACCATGGTCGAGCAAGGTTTTTAAACTCCAGTCTTAGCAAGGGTTAGAATCCCTGCCCCGTTTCCCACAGCCATGCTCACCAACCTTCTTCATGTTGATGGATGAAAATAATGACCAAGATGTCACACGATGTGCTTCTACTATCAGCATTCGGGGGTTGGCCACTGGGGGACCAATTAAAAAGTAATCACAATGCTTGTAACAGAAACTAGAAGTATTAACAGTACAAAGAAGGTACCAGATTCTTTCCAAGTGAAGAGTCTACCAGAAATATATTGCTGAAGGAGTGGACTAGGCTTATGAATTGATTAGCATGTAATGGGTAAATGTAAAGGACACATTAAGGATAAGCTTAAGAATCTTCGCATAGTGGCCAGGACAGTGGTTTTGCTAATAGAGATGAGAATGAATTGTGAAAGAAATAGTTTGGGATATAGTTTTTAAAATAGCCAGTTTAAAAAATCCCATATTTCAATTCTATTAAAATCCAATGCTAGGAGCTGGAGAGATGGCTCAGTGGTTGTAAGCACTGGCTACTCTTCCAGAGGACCCAGGTTCAATTCCCAGGACCCCCACATGGCAGCTCACAACTATCTTTAACTCTAGTTCCAGAGGACCTGGCACCCTCCCAGAGACATGCAGGCAGGCACAAAAAAAAAAAATCAACGCACATAAAAATAAATAAATCTTTAGGATACACCCCACCTCCAGAAAAGCAGTTCCTCTCTACCGGAAAGACTGAGACCCACCCACCAAGAGGAAAATCACTGCCTACATTCTGAAGGGATGTGTGCCAGGGGATGCAGGTAGCTGACCCCTCAGGATGCCATTTCTGGACACAAAGGAGAAAGTAGGGGAAGGATCAGGAAGCGCACGCTGGAGAAATCCTCTTGTCTTTCTGATTAGATGAGGTAGGAAGGTGGCTGATGTAGCAGACAGCTGAGGTCAGGCAGACACACAAGGAGGAAGCCTCACACCCAAAGGAGGTATGTCAGGATGGCCTGGGTGAGGTTCCAAATTCAGCCCATGCAGGAGATAGAGGTGAGATGCAAGCAAGGTGTACTATCATCTCCCCCACCCCCTCTGCTTTCCCTCCCCCTCCCTACTTCCTTCCTTCTTTTCTCCCTGTATTTAAGCAAACCACAGAGAAATGGTTCCAGCTGCCCCGGTGACTCTTCTTAACTCACTCGCTGTTGAATGGCCTTCAACAACCACTACATTCTTGCCCCTGACTCCGCTTGGCTTTCTTCTGCTTTTTCCTACTGTCAGCTAACAGCTCTCCCTTCTGGGCCATGCTCTCTGTGGAAACACACAGTTGGTTTACTAACCCTGGCATCCGAAGCTTGATGCTGAAAGGAAACAAAAGTGAAACAAAACCAAAACTTCCCAGGTCCCTCAGGGAATGCCCTTGTTTGCAGACTGCCTCTCATGAAAGGAATTCGGAAGCCCCGATTTCATGTATTTAAAGTAAACACTGGGAACTAATTAATACAATCTGTTCCTGAGCTCAGAGATCCATTCCTGCTTTGGGGATATTTGTTTTCTGCCCCTTGTTCCTATTCTGATCTGTAGCACAAGATAACCAGACAGGCAAGAAGCACTGTGAAAAGCCCACAATGCATCTCTGCCTTGCGCATCTTTATTCTAGTGTCAATTATGATGACGATATTATTTTGTTACAGTCATCACAGTATCCACATAGCAGGGAACAGCTGGGTGGTTTGGGAGATGAAGGATCCCAGCAGGGCAAGACTAGGGACCAAACACCAAAATCTACACTTGATTGACCCTAAGACCGATGCTGTCCATCTAAGGTAGGATTTATGTTGCTTTAATAAAACAACACTGTTGGGAGTTGGTCTGGTGCTGCTATGTATTCTAATGCTAAATGCTGAAACCCCCAAGATCTGGTTGTCCACCGACTAGAAGATCCTCATGTCCACCAAGTGATGCTAAGTAAACTTTGCTCCCCAATTTAAAACTATTGGTTAAATAAAGGTGGCTACAGCCAATTATTGGGGAGAACAGAAGAAGCGGAAGTTTTAGATACCGGGCTGGAGGTCACAGATAGGAACCAGGAAAAGAAAGGAGA
The DNA here is from genome assembly GCF_900095145.1 of Mus pahari. Taxonomy (NCBI): domain Eukaryota; kingdom Metazoa; phylum Chordata; class Mammalia; order Rodentia; family Muridae; genus Mus; species Mus pahari. The sequence goes on along the minus strand of NC_034605.1, from coordinate 44,716,775 downwards.
GAAAGTGAAGGAGAAAGGAGGGTGAAGGAGGAGGAAGATGGAGAGAACAGGAGGTCTCCACAAGATGTAATGGACCAACTAAAATCACCCCCACCCTTTTTCTCCCCTCCCCCCATCCCTAAGGACAGATCACTGGAGCTGAAGCAACCCAAGCAGGATTCAGACAGCAAGTACTCGGGAAGTGGACAGTCCAGTGACTAGAAAAATAGATTTAGGGGTAATTCCCCAGTAACTGTGCAAGAGCAAATTAAATAATCCATAGGGCTCTGCCTCGGTTATTGGGGGTCTGGCCAGATCATTTTAATAACTAATAAAGTTTACTAAAAGCAAAGCTAGGGTAAGAAAGGGATGCATTTCACTGTACAACTCCCAGGTCACCGTCTCCCCAAGGAACGTTGAGGCAGGAAGTCAAACAGGGCAGGAACCTGAAGGTGGCAAGTAAGACGGAAGCCATGGCAGAATGCTACTTATTAAATTGCTCACCCGTGGTTTTCCCAGCGCCTGCTTCTTATAGAACCAGGACCACCTGCCTAGGGGTGGCACCACCCACGGTGAGCTGGGCTTGACCACATCAATCATTAATCAAGGAAATGCATCCCAGGCTTGCCCACAGACCAGTTCAGTGGGGGCATTTTCTCTATTGAGGTTCCCTCTTCCAAAGTGACTCTAAAGGAAAAAAAAAAGACTCTAGTTTGTGTCAAGTTGACATAAAAGTAGTTATCACAGTGGCCCTAAAATGACTCTTTAAATGTGACAAAATAAACGTGGGATAAAATCGACCATTTTCCTTGTTTAAAGTGTGTACTTCGGTGGCATTAAGTACATTCACGTTGTGCAGCCATCGGCACTGTTCCCCTCCACAACGGAGCCCACTCAGCATCTCTCCATCCCTTCTCTGCCCCCTCCTCACACTCACCATCCACCTTTCTGTCTCTATGACTCTGCCACCACGGCCTCCTCTTATAAATGGGGTTATATGGGCCCTTTTCTTACCTTCACAGTTTACACCATGTTGGAACCTAGGTTCAAATGTTTTTCTTTTTCAAGTCACGTTTTGTTCCTCTGTTCACCTATCAGTGGACTCTCTCCACCTTTGGGCTATAAACCCTAACGTTCAGATATCATTGGGTTCCTGATTTCAAGTCTTTGAGTGTATAAGCCAGCGGTAGAATTTCTAGGGCGATAACCTTTCTTAACTCCCTGAAAAACTTCCCTACGGTTTTCCTAGCTGATGGTAGAGAAGGGCTCCAACTTCTCTATACCCTCACAAACGCATAGCCTCTGTGGTTTGATTTGTTTGAGGTTTTTGTTTTAATAATAGATAATCTGTGTAATGACGTGGTGGCTCATGATTTTGATCTGCATTCTCCAGATATTAGGGACACCTGACATCTTTCGGTGTGGTCCTATTCCTTGCGTATGTTCTTTGTGGAATGTCTATCCGAGTCAATCATCTATTTCTAATTAGTTTTTTTTTGTGAGTATTTTTGAATTAGGCTAAGTATTTATATATTCTAAATGTTAACCAATTAATATACATATGATTTGCACACATTTTCCCAGTGTCCTATTGACAGCCCCTCTACACTGATGACAGTGTCTTTTGATGCATAGTGCTGAGCTTGTGAATTCCAGACTCCAGATCCCCCTTTGCCCCACCCTAGTCCTGGTCCCAAATATTAGCCCTGGTCCACAAAACACTTACTAAACTGAAAGTATTTGAAATGTTAAGAGATTGCATACAGGTTTCTGATGGCTTACATAAGCACAGAGCTTCATGTTTCTGTCTGAACTCCAATAGCCACACTGGAGTTCCATTTCTCAGGCCCGTCCTATCTTCCCTCTTATAAGAGAACTCTGCTGACCTGTCACTCTGTGAATGTGGCCTCTTAGGAACGCTTGCTAAACTTCCCCATGCCAGGCACTACTAACTGCCTTATATGTCTTACACATGACATACACCGGTAACAAACACGTGTTTCACTCCTGTAATTCTTGCAGGCGCTTGATGAGGTGTATGTGTTTGGAGTCCCCCACCCCCTGCCCCTGAGTCTACACCAGCAGAATTAATAAACCACTGGAGGTAATGCAGCTAATAGGTGGCAGACTGAACATTTAAGTCACAGGATCCTCTTCCAGATTGAATACACTTAACAGCTGTAAGCCACAGCCGAGGTGGCATCATCCCTTAACACATCTTCTGGGTTTTAAGTTATCCCAGACTTTGGCATCTTCAGGGCTGTTGGCTTCCAGCATAGTGCAGTTTTTAGGCTTCACTTAGACACCATGGCTTCTCTCCCAGCATTTCTTCTCGTTCCTTTGGCTCATAGAAACAACTTACATCCTATCCTCATGTGAGTGAGGTGTGAGCCTCGCCACCCATTCATCCATTCCCACCTAGTGCTCAGTCCCTAAGAACTCCAGAGCTAAAGTCAGGGATAACACATAACTCCCAGGCATCCTGTCTGAGGGCAATGATGCACCACCTCTTCCCATCCTGTGCCAACAAGACTTGAAGAGCTGAGAAGAGCCATGCTGTCCCCTTAGGTACCAAAACCAACAACAACACACACACCATTGCTTTAGCTTTAGGACAGAGTCTTTACAGATCCAATGTCTCAGCCAGCTGTCCATCTTAAAGCAAGCAACAGTCCAGTCATGGACTCACATACCCTCCTTCGCTGATGATATGTTGCAGGCTTCCCTTATCCATTCATCAAGATGGGTTATAGAGTATTAAATAGGGAGAAGCCCTCCCCTGCCCCATCTCATTCCATGAAACAAGATGACTTATTAAAACAACATATGATGCTGGGAGATTACTGACTGACCTCCAGATCTGTGGGGACATGTCACATGTTGACAGATGTCCCCCATGCCTGCTTTTCACCTGCTGTCTTCCAGTGTCCCGCCAAACCTGAGGTGAAAGGACCTTGCTGGCTTCTGTGATGCTAACAGTCATCTTGACTTCTTGTTCACGCAGGATCCTGTGGCGCTACGTTCAGACTGGAAACTGGGTGTACCCCGTGTTTGCCTCCCTCAGCCCGCTGGGTATTATCCTCTTTTTCTCAGCCACTTACGTCCTGAGTGCCGGCATCTACTTGTTTGGAGAGAAGATCAATCACTGGAAATGGGGTCAGTGCTTCTCTTTCATCGGTAGCCCACAGAGACACTTCTTAGCTGTTCTCTGCTCTTCCCCTAAACCAAAGGAAAACTGAGTCCAAACTGAAGGCCACACTACTAGGTACCTTTGTATGTAGGGCTCAGGTGGGTCCTATGAACACCGGCAGAACAAAAGCCTGGTGCCAATTGACATTCCCTCAGAGGACTCCAAGTGTTTCCTCTCCTTCCTTCAATACCATCTCATTTAACTCAAATCTTCTTTACCACTTTAGGACCAAAAGAACAAAGTGTCATCCCTCCCAGCATGAGGGGGGAAATACTATAAGGACCTTAGCTCATCCCAATGGGGACTTTGAGGGACATAAACTGTGAAAATGTGAATTCCTTCTGTCCATGAAAAGTGCGACTCTCCTTCTAAAGTATAAGACATAGTTTATTCTGTGCCAAATATGAATGAGAGTGGCCCCAGAACCGTGGATTCAGGTTGTCCCGAGTGATGTATATATTCCTTTTCTATTGAAGAAGTTACGTGAACTTACATAGTCACAGAACAAAGGAAGATCACAGATCATTGCATCTAACCAAATACTGATGCTTTGGTGGGACCACAGATAGGCAGGCCCATGGGCTACAGCAAAACAGGGAAAACTCAGCTGTAGGATTCAGATATTATCTGATGACTCTTAGCTTTGGGAAGAGTGGAAGCCAGTAGTTTGCCAAGTTCATCCATTCCAAAGGCCTTGTGTGACAGGCAAAGGAAATGATGACAGGCCAGAAACATAGGTAGGCAACAGATGGCTATATTCTCAGCTATAATGTATATTTGTTGAAAATACACGTACAGGAGGTGGCCAACTGAAGGATGAATTCAGTCTGGGACCTTCTTTGTATCTGTTTGCTTTTGAAATAACATACAGCACACTGTGCTTCATCGTGACATTTTCATACATTCTTCATTCCCACCCTTCTGCCATCCCTGGCTGGAGCCTTCTGTCACCCCCATTCCACTTCCATGTCACATGTGTCCTATTGCCCTCCTCCATCTCCTGATCACCTTTCTGATTTCAAGTCCTATACCCACACTCAAACAACCCACTAATATACACACATGTATAAAAATTAGAAACTAGGATCTACATATGAAAACTTGTGTCTGTCTTTCCAAGTGTGGGTCGCTCACTAAAATTTACAGGTTCACGTATTTTCTGGCAATTTTACAGCTGAGTAGCTTCCCACTGGGTATGTGTGCCTTGTTTTCACTACCCATTCATCTGCTGATAGGCATCTAAATGCAACCATCTTCTAATTTGTGATTAGAACACTAGTCAACATGGATGGATGCCCAAATATTTCCATGGTAGAATATTGTCTTTTTTTGTATACGCCAAGAAGTGGTATAGGGAGGTTGTATGGTAGTTATAGTTTTAGAATTGTTATGTTGTTACTAAGAAACCTTCATATAGATGTTCATAGTGGTGATCCCAGTTCACATTCCCATTAGAAGTGAGCAAGGGTTCCTCCCCAACATTCTAACCGAATTTGTTGTTGCTTGTTTCGTTGATTATAGCCATGCTGCTGGCTGGGATGAAATGGAATTTTATTTTGCCTCTCCTTGATGGCTAAGAGAGTTGAACAATTTTTAAAAATATTTATTGATTATGTTTCCTCATTTGAGAACTATTTAGTTCATTGGCCTACTTTCGAACTTCGAACAGATAGCTTTGTTTAGGGGGAGTTTAATTTTCTGAGTTCTTTATATATGCGAGATGTTAACCCCTGACTGAAGCATGGCTGGCCATGCCGGTCTCCCATTCTGTAGGCTGTCTGCTCACTCTCCTGGTGTCTGCTGCTGTGCTGGAATCTGGAGTATGAGACACTGCAGACCAGCGCTACCATGGCTCTGATTCCCACAAGGAAGAAGAGATTGAGCTGAGAAAAAAAAAATTTTTCAAAGTAGAAGTGATAGCATTTGGCAACCGGCACAATGGCTAATGAGCCACAGAGAGGTCATCAACTTCAAAGCTTGTGCCAACATTGGTGACCAAGAAATATGGAGATGCCAACTTGTTGGCTAAGTGGAACCCATTCTAGGAATGTCATACTATAGTTTCAACAGAAGAATGATCTTATAATGTGCTTACCTGAAACCAATCCTGTGTCAATACTGATATAAACTGATTTGGGAGAAGCCATGGAAAACCCCAATTAGGTAGGCTGCCATTTTTCTAGTTCCTCTCTAACTTGATGCTGTCTCTTTATCTCCATCTGCAAAGCCTCTGCATTTTTCCCATGGATGCATGCAGCACACTGCACTCTTCCAAAGCAGCAGCAATAGGGGAGCTGATTCGAGAGTACCGTACAGGCCAGTAGCATTACTGAGTATCTGGCTAACCACACACTGACCCACAAGGCAGGGGACTAGCTTGCTTCTTGTCTCTGTAGCAGTAATGGTTGTTTAATCAGAGTTTTTCTCCTTGTGTGCAAAGGCGTTTTTTGATTTCCCACTGCCCCATCAGTGTGAATCTCTACCCACTCAAGAATAACCCTTAGGGAGACCTATCTGAGGTGTCTCTGTGTCTGTCTGTACAGGTGCCATAGCGAAGCCACAGATGAAGAAGAATTGACTACATACCATTTTCCAAGAGCCATGGAAGAAGGAAGTTAAGAACTGGTCATCTTTCTATTATTCTCACATTATCATTGTTTCTTTTTGGATCAGGGGTGGACTTGCTTGGGGAGATAGAAAGGACGGAGAGTGCTGCATAGTTTTAATAAAGAGTATAAAGGGAGCTTCGCTTGGGATCTCTTGGTTTTCTAAAAGGCTGACAGATAATTCCGGACATCTCAGAATCTGTTACTTTTGTCTGACCTCCAAAGAGGATTTTGTTTCCGTTGTTTCTGACCAAAAAGGCTAAACAAGCTTGTCTAAACTTGTTGCCGGACAAGCATTTAGAGAATGGGTGTGGGGACAGGAGCGCAGAGACATAAACTCTCTTTACCATCTAGAGGTATGGGGAAGACCCAGATGACATGCCCCATACGTCAAAATCATGACCAAGCTGGAGTAGCGGTACACACAAGGCATTCCCTTCATTCTGGAGGCTAAATCAAGAAGATTGTGAATTCAAGGTTGCCCTGGATTGCAGAGTAAGACCCTGTCACTAGAAGACCAGAAATAATAACTTAAAATGTAGTTGTCACAATGAAGACAGTGGCGACTTCTTCCAGATCTCCCAATACAAATACTGGACCGTTTTTCAATAACCCCCCACTTCTCTTTTTTTTAAAAAAATGTGTTTTTAATAAGCTAATTGTTTTCAGTGATTTCTGACCTATTTTCCCTTGATTTAGAAGTGTACAGAAATATAACCTAGTGGCAGCTAACTTTATAACAACAACTAATAAAAAAATGGCAGCAAATTCACTGGGGCAGTGAGAATAATTTATAACAAGTGGTGGGAAGTCCGTCCCTCTTCAGAGCAAACATTTGGGGTGGGAATTATCAATTAATGTGGAACATAACGGGCTGTCAAGCGACTCTTCCATTTGGATACTGGTTTGAAGGGAGGCACACATGAGTTTTTGGGAAGTCGGTGTGTATATCAAATGCAAGCAGGACTTTAGCTGTGACAAAGGCTAACTGAAGGAGCCGAGGTTGCTTCTATACAAGCTCCTTAGCTGATCAGGCGACTCACAAGAGCTCGTGAGCCCTTTCATTTCCCTGGGGGTTTTAAGTCCATCTTTGTCACTGCTGTATATTTGTTTTTACATAGAACAGGGTCTTGTAAAAATAATTCATGTATTTTAACCGTATTTGCCTCCCAAGACTATCACCTCCCCACCTTGCCCAACTCCTGCTCTTCCCACCAGCTTCCCTTCTGATTTCATCTTCTCCCACCTCTCAGACACAGACACACAGACAGATACACAGACACACACACACACACACACACACACACACACGCTCGCACTTGCACATGCATGGTTCCATGTATCTGTATATGATCTAAGATCCACGTATGAGAACATAAAAAAAAATTTGTCTAAGTTTGACTTATTTCCCTTAGTTTGATGGTCTCTGCATACCTCCATTGTCCAGCAAAGGATATAATTTCATTCATTATGAGTAAGTAAAATTGCATTTCTATAAAGATTTTTTTTTCATGTTTCTTGTATTCCTGGGTTAGGGTTTGCAACATGTGAGATTAAAGTGCTTGCTTGGATTTGGTCTTAATCACCCATATTCTTTAGGGGAAAATAGTTGTTATGCTTAAGTAGGAGTGGGATCTGCTTGCACCACAGTGCAGTTCTTCCTGGAGAGTCTTAGTACTTAGACCATCAGCCCCGAGCTTAGGGCACCGGATCTCATTCTCTGCCGTGTTAGTTGGGTTTTGTCAATTTTTATTTGATACACACCTATACATATCTGACAAGAAGGAATCTTAACTGGGAAAATACTTTCATGAGATTGACCTGTAGGCTAGTCTACAGAGCATTGCCTTCATGAGGGACTCATGAGAGGACTCAACCAATTGTGGGTGGCACCACCTCGGTTGGGTAATCTTGGATTGTACAAGAAAGGCTGAGCAAGCCAGGGAGAACAAGAGTTGTATCCCAACTTCCTTCAGTAATGGATTGTCACCTGAAAGTATAAGGAAAATAAACCCTTTCCTCCCCGAGTTGCTTTTCATCATGGTGTTTTATCACTGCAATAGAAGCCCTAAGACACGGGTAGATGGCTATCATATTCAGAATTAGTCACAACAGATAGACAGGCTCATATGAAATCAGAGCTCTAGCCAATCAAAAAGCCTGCTTCTGTGAAATCCCTCAGGAGGACAGGCAGCAAGTGCTAGGCCCCCATCTGTATTGTCTCTTGTGGGTTTGCGGCTGCTTGGTCCACCTCTGTACTAACCCATATACGAGTGGACCGCAGTTTGTCTCTATATAGACCAGCTAAGATAAGGTTTCTGCCTCATGCAAGTCTTCCGTATAGATGTCCTGAAGGTCAGTAGATCTGATGACCTTCTGTGACATTTCCCAGTTGAGTCATGCAGGGAGGGACCTTTGCCTCTAAAGCCGGCTAGTAATTTTTTTTTTTAAATGGCCTATTTACTTCATGATGGCTGATACCAAAAACAGAGGGCTTTGTCTGCAGCATTCCCAGCTCCTCAACCCCTGTCCCCGACTGTCAGAGCTTCTGCATGTCCCTTCCCTTCTGGTCTTTAAATTATCTGTTGTGGATAGTAAGATGTGAATTTTCTGAGGTTCTCTCTTTTTGTTTTTTAGAAGTATGTGTAAGGAATTTTGCACACACACACACACACACACACACACACACAGCATGACACAGCATGGACGTGGGTGCACATGTGCACAAGGGCACATAAGTGATGTGTCCCCAGAGGGAGGCCTGAAAAGGACTTAAACTCTGGAGTTGAGGTTACAGGTGGTTATGAGCCACCTGACTTGGGTACTGCAAACTCCGGTCTGCTCTTACCCAGCCCTGATGATCTCTTCATCCTAAACCATGGTTACCAGCCTGTGTGTAACCTCCCACCGGGAGGAGCGAGCCCTCCTGAACAGATGCTGGCCTCTCTCTTTCCCTTCTGGTCCCCAGAGCTTTTCCTTCTTTCATCGTTACTGAAATTTGTGGGAGTTTTTCCTGCCTACACCCATCTCGTACCAGGATTGCTCTCGCCACTCTGCCCAGGTTAACTGCTGACATTTCTAGCCATGGGTATTATCTGCCACCGTCCTCTTAGGATCACTTTCTGAAAATACAATGACCAGTGTCTGGGCGTGGGAAAACATGATTGAGTCCTCTAAGCTCACACGGGTTGGGAGTGGGCCCTGTGGTGGAGTGTACCTTGACTTCCTGAGCTAACATTACATAGTAAATAAAGGCTGGGTAAAAGTAGACACCAAAATAATTCCTTAAAAGGTTATAAAAGTATAGAAGAGCAGAATAGTCTGATATTTTGAGGGCACATCCCAAGGGAAGATTCTACCAAGCAACTACCAAGAATCCTGTTTTGTTTTTTCTTTCTTCTCACTAAGGTGGGAATACGAGCCTCCTGCTTTTTTTTTTTTTTCCCTGAAATGAGAGCTCTGCCTCCTGCTCACACCTGCTGCTGCTCCTAACTGCCCAGGGCACCCTGTCTCAGAAGAGGCCCAGGAGCGTTTGCCAGGGTGGAAACTCCCTAACGAGGCAGCTCGCAGGGGATCGCCCAAATTTTCCACGCCCTGACGATGACCTGTGCTGCTGCTGCCTTCTCACAGGCATCGTGCACTCCTGTGTCCGTTGAGCCCATTTCTATTTGTGGCTTGACTGTCCTGGCACCAAATTAAAACCTTGATGGCAGCGTGGCTGGCCTCTGTGTAATTCTGTTCCAGACACCAGAAATACCTCAGCCGGGTGTCCCACTGGGCACATGCATAATGAGCAGACAGGTGCTTCCCAGAGCTGGTGTCTTTAAATTACCAGCAACAAGACACTTATAATGAACGCTGATTAAACATTCATGAAAAAAGACACACAGCACTCGCTACCTGCAAAGCTATGTTAGGGGGCCTTGGTGGTTGGAATATGATAATAACAGGAGCCAAATGATGCCCCCAATCATGTTTGAATAGTGAAATTCCTAATCATACCCACTTTAGCCTATGTATGCGGAAAATGTATTGGGTCCCATCTTACAATGGGTCAAACTGACCTTGTGTTAGTGAGCGGCGTGCTGGTAAATGTTTAAGGACCAACAACAAATTAAATTCCTGATTCATGATGTTGGCTCCTTTCCATAGTGTAAACACTCCCCTACGCGCGTGCATGCGCGCGTGTGCGCGCGCACACACACACATACACACACACACAGAGACATACACCACCTCACCCGGCGATCTCTTTTTAAGCTTACCATGATGCTACCTGAGTTGGCTAGAGATGGTCTCAACCCTTTGGTTCCAGAGAGCCTGTTTTCAGTAGACTTCTGCATCCAGAGCGGGGTTGGGTGGGACAGGACAGGGTGAATGACAGGTCCGAGTTCACACAGATAACTCATTCAGCTCACTTTCTTCCCTCTTTGTTGTAGAGCAAAATGGCAATACTGCTAAGACAATGGATCCCTTCTTGTAATGCTAGACAGGACCAAGTGACCAAGTGTCCCCAGAGTAGTTGGAGACCCTTATCCAGGCTGGGGGTGGGGGGTGTGGGGAGACAATGGCTCCTCATAGCTAACCCCACACCTGATTGGCTCATACCCAAGCTAACATTCATTGCTCTCACAAAATGAAACCAGTTCCCCTCTCTTCCTTCCAAAGGGTCATACGTTCCACAAGCTATATTCAGCAACCCTGCATCTACTTGCCTGAAGTATTTGTCATAACAGGAAGCCAGTTTCATATACAGCAATCTTCAAGCATGCCAAGGAGCATGTGGGGAACATGAGGGGGACTGGGGATGCCAGGGCACCTTCAAATCCCTGAGCCTTGAACCGAGGTCCTATCCCAGGATATATCAGCTTCCTTCCCAGGCCCAGAGACTGAGAAACCAAATTTATTCTATAGTCAGGCAGCCTGGTTTTCTTTCCACATCAAGTTGGTGGTGGCTTTTTTTTTTTTTTTTAATAAAGGATTTTGAGTAGGCAGCTAAGCCAGTCAGCTGTTTATTTATAGCTGCAAATTTTCAATGCTGTATAAATTAGAAATCACTGCTGAATGAGGCCTGCGCCCACTCACACACGCAGGGCCCCTATCTGTGAGGCCTTTCACACAGTTTGACTGTACACAGTCTAAAAAACGGGAGAAAATGACACGCTCCGAGTCAAATGACGGAGTCACAGCTAAACGGCAAAGCAGAAAACCAGCAATTATTTTTCCTCGGCACAATATGGGAGGTACGACAGGTGCAATTATCCAATATTATTTAACAGCACCGGTTTGTGGTGTACAGAGAAAATAAAGGTTTCTGTGTCTTGGAGAGGAAAGAGAGAGAGAGAGAGAGAAAGAACCTGCCTGGCAGCTCCTGTTACTGCGGATTAAGCTGCGTTATGTAAATTGAAGCTGGCCAGGATTCTAAATCTGGTAAGGGAAAACCACCTGCCTCCGGGACTAGAGACCGAAGAGCAGCTGGGTTAGTTGGAATTTCTGTGGAAAGACCCCAGACCAAGGAGCAAGAGATGAGTACCCACCCCTCCTGAAGATTGCAAGGGGCTGGGCGGGGCTGACTTACTTCTGTTCCTTCAAGGAGACTTGTCCTGCATCCAACTCCCTCTGACAGTGAAACTGTGATGGAATCCAAAGGAGCCCACAGGGACCACTTTGGTTTGCCTGTGCAATGCCCCCATAAACTCCTGGGTTTGAACACTCGGTGTTATCTTGGGTGTTATCTTGAACGTTGTGCCCCTTCAGAAGGACTACACCAGGCTAAACAGTTCCACGTGAGAGGTTTATTGGGAGAGAGAGGGGCAAGGTGGCAGCAGAAAGAGAAGTGGGGGAGAGAGAGAGAGAGAGAGAGAGAGAGAGAGAGAGATTGGGGTACCTTTCTTTATATATGGGTGATGAAATAACACAGGGAAAGGTGGGAAGTGAGCCAAGTGGATTCTGGGAATAAAGTAGCTGTTGCCTTGGCAACAGGTCTTCGGGTCCACCTATGTGATATCAGGGGTTTCCAGAGGTCCTGATACCAACACTAGGTCCCCAGCTACCTGGTTCCGTTTTGGAAGGCTATGAAACCTGTTCTTGGGGGCTTCCTGAAGGAAGTGAGTCACCTTGGGCTTTGATGGTCTGTTCCCACTTCCTGTTGGAAATCAGTTTCCTGATTGCAGAGCACCACACACTGCTCATGGTCACTTCTCTGCACTGATAAACTGTGTACCTTCTTAGAAAGTAAGACAAAAATAAAACCTTCCTCCCTAAAGGTGATTTTTGTTTGGTGTTTGGTCATAGCCACTGCCTTCTCTTTAGCCTCCAGTTGTCTCTTCCTAGGCCTTCACTTGAGATAATCTATCTGGTGCCACCATTGATCTCTCAGAGGGCCATCCCCAGGCTCTCCAGAAAAACCTTTTGGGGTCAACCCTCTCTAGGGCTTCTGATCCTCTGAATACCCATAGTCCCAATCAGTTATCACACACACACACACACACACACACACACACACACACAGTCTTCTCGGTCTCTCGGCACGTGCCCACTTGGTATTTGTTTCCACACTAGGGTAGGGTACTGAAAAGTAACACCTCAGGCCCTGACAAGAACTGACCTTAAATTCTGACTCCATGATCACAGTCTGCATTAAAGCTAAAGAAAAAAAAAAAAAAAAAAAGGAGTTGCTCTTCTGAACCTTTATTCCTCATCTGTGCAGATAAGATTGTAATTCCTTCCAAGATTAGATAAAATAAGATTATAATATCTTGTATACTCCTTTAATCCCCGAACTAGAGGTATAATAGGCAAATCTCTGTGAGTCCAAGGTCACCATAGAGAGTTCTGGCCTGTTATGGCTACATAGTAAGACCCTCTCTCAATATTACACACATACACACACACACACACACACACACACACACACACACACACACCATGATCAATAAGCTTTAAATGGTGGGTCCAAGTACCTGGACTTTAAGAACCCATCCTGTCCTGCTGATTGCAAATGCCTGAGGTAAAGAGTCATGTCTACTTTTGCCCTCACCAAAGCCTAGAGCATACCAGTATACAACACTGGACATATAAACAGATTTAGGATTACTCAGAGTTTCTTTGTCTTGTCTTCTTTATCCAACTCTTCCTCGAAAGCTGAGATCACTCCCTGACATTACAGACAATTATCTCATGTAAGATATCCATCACCAGTGACATCCAGAAAGAATTCCGTTCAAACAATGGTCAAATGACAATTTCCACCTAAGTCTAGCTTGGTGAATGAATGAGTTTATTGAAGTTACTTACAGGAGCATGGGTGAAGGAGAGCCTACAGCAACATAGGTGACTCAAAGGCAGCTTTATCACCGAAAAGCCTATCCCCAGCAGGGACAACAACTCATGAAAGCTGCAACTCTGGAGCTCCTTGAATGACACGCAGACAGTGTAATAAGGTTGCCAAGTCTCTGTCCCCAGCAGTCCTTACTACTTATGTAATGTTGAGGAAAGACCTCATGGATCTTGTACATTTCAGGGACTCCTTAGCCTTTTGAATTTCCTTTACCCCCTCAGTCTTTTTTTTTTTTAATTTATTTATTTTTATTTATATAAGCACACTGTAGTTGTCTCCAGACACACATCAGAAGAGTGCACTGGATTCCATTACAGATGGTTGTGAACCACCATGTGGTTCCTGGAAATTGAAATCAGGACCTTTGGAAGAGTTGTTAGTGCTCTTAACCTCTGAGCCATAATAAGCTGTTATAACCTAAACCTCTGAGTCCCAGGTTCCCTTCTTTCTTCTATCATCAACCTGGATTTACGACAGTTTTGAAACACTGACCTAAGTTTGAACTCAGGCAAACTAACAGACTGGTACCTAGCATTAGTTTCCAAGTTGCCCCCCAACAAAACCTGAGCCTAGCTCCAGTCTCTAGGCTGGTCCTCATCAAGACCAGCATCTCCAACTTATATCCTCAACAAGACCAGCGTCTCCAGGTTATTCCCTCAACAAAACTGCACCCCCCAGGCTACAAGCCCACCCCCTGCCTAACGTCCACCAATGCAGAGGGGAGCAAAAATTAAGTTTATGATATGACTCCCAGCACCAGCTAATTATGTTAAAGGCCACAGGAGCGCTCCAATTAGATGCTTGCACACTTACCCATGCTTGCTGCTTACTGTAAAGCCTTGCCCCAGTAGACACTCAGGGTTCTCTCTCTCTCTCACACACACACACACCTTCACAACCCAAACCAACCTGTGTGATGGTGGTTAGTTGTGTGTGTGTGTGTGTGTGTGTGTGTGTGTGTGTGGTGGGGCAAGCTGCCTCAAATAGAATAAAGACCCTACTGTGAGTTGCATCAGATTGGCTCCTGTCTGTTTTTTTTTTTTTTTTTTTTGGGGGGGGGGGGGGGGCGGGGGATCGGATCAAACACTTCCTTGGCACTACAATCTCATCAACCTGCCCCATGGTCTGATTCTAGAAGAGTTGAGGATAAAAGGCGTCTGTTTTTACTGCCAGGCTGTATATCTTGCTAATGTTGAGGGAAGAAAATAAAAATTGTTACCGAGAATAAAGCCTTCCATGATCTCTGGAGAAACAATTTGAGTTTGTAACTACATCCTGTGTGCACCCTCCTCTCCCAAAGATTGCTGGATGATATTTACGGTACCCAGAACTGAGCTGTGGCCGGGAATCTCGGCAGCTATGGGTCAACAGAATGGTACACTCCCTTGGAAGTGTAGATGGAGAAGACAAAGTTGTCTTAGGCTGTTGGAGTCCCCAGTCTTGAAGGTCTGGCTTAGACTGCAGGAATTTAAACTTATGTCATGCCTGGAGAGAGACCCAGTGTTGGGTTATCTGCATCATAGGAAGAGGAGAGACAGGCAGAAGAAACCTGGATTCCCATTGGCTCCTTTGGATCCTGAGGCAGCACCGAGCTTAGCCACAGCCCTCCCTCCCAAGTACCCATCTTACTCATAAATCAGAGATCCTCACGTGCAGGCAGGGCTCCCAGCACCAGTTTCCAGGTTACTCCCCAACAAGCCAATGTCTAGCACCAGTTTCCAGGTTACTCCCAAGCCTGAAACCCGCCCACCCCCCACACTTCACTTCCTAACACCCACCAGTCAGGAGGAAAGCAGAAGTTAAATTTACGGTTTGGCTCCCAGCACCAACCAATTACGTTAAAGGGCAACAAAGTTCCATAATCCCCCCCCACACACACACACACAATCAGATGTGTGCCAGGCTAGAGACCCTCCTCACTTGCTTACCATTTATTATAAAGCCTTGTCCTGCTGAGAGCTCGGGCTGCACCCTCCAGTTCTGCTGCACCAGAGATGGCCTGTGGCCAAAGCTCTAGCTTGTAATAAAGACCCTAGTGGGACTGCATCAGAGTCAGCTCCTTGGTGGTCTTTTGGGGTTCATGAAACGGGCACAACACTTGAAATAATGGCTACTGTGCTTATGGGGAAGGGTAGAAGATGTCTTCTTTATCCTCACGCCCCCTCCCTCCCCAAAGCATAGAGCCTCGTGCATGGTACATGTGAAATATATGTTTGGTACACAGTCAGATTTAAGTAGCACACTCAATGATTCATAAGGCATCAATGTTCAGCTCCTGGTCCATCTGCAGAGTCCACACACTCCAGTAGTTTCCTCTCCATCAACATCATTCAATCTTTCTGAAAATACACCCTCAGAAATGAATTTTTTGGTCAGGTTCTCAGAAGAAATACACATACAACCAAAGTAGATATGCCTGTGCATAACTGAAATAAAACTTTCATAAAATCATATTCATTTTAAAATATATGTGAGGCCCTATATTTCCCACAAATATTTTATTTTCTGTTATTTAAACTCTGCAACTCTTACTGATTTTCTAATCCAATCAGTGTTATAGATATTACGTATTTTGTAATCTAATAATAATAGTAATAATAGGGCTCAACTTAGTGTTGAGCCGCATGACATTCTCCTGCTCTCTCATTCATTCATTCATTCATTCAACAAATAATTATGAAATGTCTGTTCTACATATGGCCGTGGCTGTCTGCAGCTCATGGTTGTTTAGAGACTTGGGGTCCTCTCCCTGGGACATTTGCATTAAGATTGAATGTTCACATCATTTCCTCCAGTGGTCCCTAGGAGAGGCAGAACATGGCCTGTGTTCCCCACCTCACACCTGCAGCTGCTCTACTGCTCCATCACCTTTGAGATGTTGACAGTCTCTCCATGACAGCTTCCACACAAGGGCCTCCGGACTGTCCGCTGAGGCCTCAGCCCGGCTCAGCAGACAGATTTCGTTTCACTTCAGGAGGTTGCTCGCACTCAGCACAAAATTTTGTTAAGTATCGAATGATGGAATTAGTTGACACTGGGTTAGTTTTACCTGACTAGTGGGAGGGAATCACCGAGACATGCTTTTGCGTGTGAAATTTCTACGTTCACCTAAAAGTCCATCATGCTGTCATTTTATGTATAGCACTAACTTAACCTGTCCAAATTACAAAACCACTTCATTAAATCAAATTCTCTTTATTGTACAATAGATTGTATCAGTGTTTGCCTCTGCCAGATGCTTTCTGCCACTGTGACCTTAGACTGTCCCCAGACGTCACCAAACTGAAAGGGAAGAGGCCAAAGCGAACCATGGGCCACCAAGACTGTCTGTCATGTTTTTCCCCATACTCTATGTAAAGGCTATCATATTCAGAAGTAACCACAACTGATAGACAGGCTCTTATGAAATCACAGCCAATCATAACCATGAACCAAGCCTGCCTCTGTGAAATCCCTAGGAGGGCAGGCAGCGAGTGGCAGACCTCCATCTGTATTGTCTCTTGTGGGTTTGTGACGCTGGGGCCACCTCTGTACTGGCCCATATAGAAGTATGTGTTTCTGAGTAATAATCAAATCAAAAGAAAGGAAAGAACCATCACAAAATGGCTTTGGACCATACAGAGAACTCTCAGTCTATCAGCCACCCAGGACCTGGGCGTATAAGACCAAAAATTACTCATCCAACAGTATAGTAGTTCTCCCTTGGGAAAGACATTCCAAGACCTGCATCGAGTATCTGAAACATCTGAAGGTACTACAAACCAATATATATACATATATAAAATGTTTTCTCCTGTGCATGCACACCTGTAGTGAAGTTTAATAAATTAGACACAGCAAGAGATCAACCATCACAAATAACAGGACGATTGTAGAAATGGACTGTAATAAAAGTCATTTAAAAATCATTAAAAAAACTTAGCAGCTAGGTTGTTTATTTCTGGGATGTCCCCTTTTGTGATTTGGGATGGTAGTTAGAGCTAAGCAAATAAAACTTTAGAATTGAGGCAATAGCTAGGAGAAGCCCAACGTGCTATAATGAAAGGAACTTACACGCTCCTTAAGCTGAACTTAACGGAAATTTCTTACACATGCAAACCTCCGTGCTGTGGGTGTTTACTGAGGAAGATATGGAAAGTGTAACTCTAGGGAGGGGCCCACAACAGGTAACTCTAAATGATTCGCAGTCTAGTGTGTTACAGGCTGTAAAGGACAGCTCCACTTCCCTCCATGGTGGATGGGTGGAAATGTGGAGATGCAGCTCTTGGATGTTGACTATCCGGCTGCATCTCACTTGGACTGCACTCAACACCTGTCATTTCCCGGAGTCACAGAGACACTTGTTCACAAAAGACCCAGAAACGCCAGCGGCCTTGATGGCTGTCATTACCTTAGTACCAAAATAGTCCCAATGTGTATTTAGTTAAAATGTTATCACTACTAAATCTAACCACGTTTACCATATGAATTCCTTACAGTCTCAATACCTTAGAAGAGCGTGGCTATTAATTGTTTTAGACCTTTATAGTTACTGTAGGAAAATGCCACAAGATGAGCACCTTTTTTTTATTTTTTGGGTTTTTGAGACAGGGTTTCCCTGTGTAACCCTGGCTATTCTGGAACTCACTCTGTAGACCAGGCTGGCCTCGAACTCAGAAATTCACCTGCCTCTGCCTCCCAAGTGCTGGGAAAGCTGGGCACCTTAAACACTATGAAAGTATATTCCCCCACAGATGAAGAAGCTAATGGTCTTATGTCTCAAGCATAGAAGCTGTATGTCCCCTTAAAAGGTGGAGAGGAGGACCCCTTCCTTCTGCTGGCTCCTGGTGGCCCTTGTTTAATCACAGCAATGCTATAATCTCTGCTTCCACTTTCCTTCCTATTTGTGACTCCCCCCCCCCCTCACCTTACAGAGAATCAGGACTCCAGGCTCAGAGAGGGACGTAGTGACTCCTCCAAGTCCAACATAATTCACTTCAGGCTGCTTAGCACTTCACAGATTCGAAGGTCTTAGGACAAACTTAGTTCCCTTTCTGATGGTCTGGGAGTCTGTGAATCCTGGAGACTGCTCTTCAGCTCAATGTGACTATCTCAGGGGGAGAGGACAGGCAGGTACTGTGAGTCTCCCTTCAGATAAGAGACCATTGAGCAATGGACTCATGGAGCTGGAATTTCCCCGGAAGAAAGAAAGGGGGAAAGGAAAAGCTCTACTGCCAGGCTCAGGGGAGCTAGTCTTCACTGAAGAGATTTTTATCACCATGTTGACCGTTTTCCAGATAGCAAGGACCAGGAGCCACACTCCATCTCTTCCCTTCTCTGCTCTTGGCTGTTACGGCTATTGTGTCATCTTATTGAGGGTGAGTGGAAACACTTTTCCTGTTAGAGCTGCAATGCCTTGGGCTTGTACCATAGAAGCTCCGGTGATACCAACCGATAATTCTGGTTCAATAACCGAGAGACTGGAGATTCAGAAGTCATAGATACCAAATGCTAGCTCTTAACTCTTTTCCTTGGTCTGTCCCAGTGATGATTCAAACCGGTACTGTGTACTCCCCTTCAAATGGACATTTCTTCATTATTATCCCAGAACCTTCATTCACTATTGCACAGAGAGACTGACGTCATCATTCTGGTAGCAAAAAACTCCCTGAAGGGCAGTAGCATTGATGGATTTTTCTCAATGAAGAATTACACAAGAAAAAAAGTCAGACAAAGCCGTTTCCTGTATGCCATATGATTTTCTTAACAAATCCAGTTTCTGACTCCTTTGTGACGACTGGAAAAATCTAATCCTTCCTCCGTGTCTTCAACACATTAGACATTTTTCTTTCAAATCTTTTAAGCCAACATGTGATGAGTGGCAGTGTAGAGGAAATGGCATCGTTGTGGAAACACCTGCTTTTCTGAACCCAACTTTAACAAGTGAGTTAGGGCCAGTTCAGCAAGGCAATTTTTTTTTCTTTTAAAGATTTATTTTATGTATCTGAGTACACTGTAGCTGTTCAGATGGTTATGAGCCTTCATGTTGTTGGGAATCGAAATTTTGAGAACCTCTGCTCACTCCAATCCGCCCTGCTCACTCTGGTCCCTGCTTGTTCCGGTCCAAAGATTTATTTATTATTGTACATAAGTACACTATAACTATCTTCAGATGTGCCAGAAGAGGGAGTCAGATTTCATTAGGGGTGGTTGTGAGCCACCATGTGGTTGCTGGGATTTGAACTCAGGACCTTTGGAAGAGCAGCCAGCACTCTTACCCGATGACCCATCTCGCCAGCCCTCAGCAAGGCACTCTTGTGTGGGTACATGTATCAGACCTCAGCACCATCAGAGAGAGGAAAAAAAATGTGTTAATCAGACATTGAGGACCGTCCAGAAAAAGGAAACACTGAGAGCCACAAGGGTGGCTATGATTTGAACGCATCACCCAAGAACCCATGTGTTAAAATGAACTCCCCAATATACATGTTAGTGGTAGAACTTTGCAAGGTGATTAGGCTAGATGACACGAGAGGAAGGCCTTCATGGTAACTTTATAGAAAGATGAAGACTGAAGTTTCCATGCCTGAAAACTCACTATTTAATGTTCTCTGCCGCGTCTAGACGTAGCACAGGGCCCTCCCCAGAGGCTGAGCAGATACCAATGCCACATTTCTCGACTCCCTAGACTCCAGAACTTTGAGCCAAGTAAAGTATTTTCCTTGATAACTGACCCAGTCTGACATGCGTGACAGCCATGTTGCACAGATTTCTACCCAGCCTTCCTTGCACCTGAGCAGCCAGGCGCTTACAGGAATACAATTTCCTGGATGCTTTCTTCACCCCCAGTTCAGAGATTCTGAATTTGTCTGCACTATGAACCCCGCCCTGGGTGTTTAAACCCCCTTCTAGATAGTTCTAATATGCAGCCAAAGCCGAAATTCCCCCTGCATGTAGAAGAATCCTGCTTAAACTCTCTTCAAACCACTGGCTGCTTTCCTCGCTGCCTTGAACAGCCAGTGCCAAACCAGATAAGCAGAACAGGCCACCTGGCCTCTCTGGGTACTCAGCAGAGGTGAGTTTGAAGCACAGTGTGGAGCCAAGCTCTGCTAGAGGCTTGGAAGCATCTATGGAGACTCTTGGTCCAGAGTCCCAGCATTGAACACCAGGCCGTGGGCACCGGAGGGGGTGGCACCTGTGGGGATACTTTTTGACATTTCACATCAGCACTTTTCCCTGGGCCTCCAGCCTGAACATTTGAGATTTGCCAGTCCCTGTCATCCCTGGTCAGAGCCTATTCCTTGAATGAAAACACGAATCCGATTGGTGCTGTTTCTCTGCAGAGCCTGACTTAACACACTCCCAAGGTTTGTTGCTTCTTGCCTTAGCTCCTTCCTCTCAGTCTACCTCCAGCCTGTTCGGCGCCCACACTCTCTCCATCGGCCCACTTGGTATCATTCGCCCGCAGTCCCTGTGACTCATAGGACTATAATAATCCTTCGGCTTCTGCTTGCCAAGTTCCCACTCCTTCCTCTCTTCATTCAAGAGTCTCCCCAGATACCACACCAGTCATCCAATCAAGGGAACAGCAGCCGGCGCTTCCTAGAATGAACCCAACCAGTGGAACAGAGTTAACGAAGATCAAATAAATGGATGGATGCTGTTTGAAAATTAATTTCTGAGACTGTGCCACATACGACCCTGATAGAATGTTGAGTTCCAAGAAGCGATAGGGGGCTGCTTGCCCCTATCACAAGACACTTTGTCCCCGCCCACAGCCTGTGTCAATCTGTCAAGTCTGGAGCTCATAAGCCTCTGGTCCTGGGGCATGACTTCCTGAATGAGTGCTAAAAGCCATTGTTCTGAATGAGGACAGGCTGAAAAGACAGCTTCCCCTAGCTCATAGGATGGCTTCCTATGAGAAGGTCTGGAGGAGTCAGGGAACATTCCTAGGAAAGGTGCAATCCCTCGATGCTGGCTCATCGTAATGGCGGCTTCTAGATAGGATCCAGGGCCTGTGATAAACTTGGTGCGAGCACTCATAACATCCTCAACAAGGAGCACGATCATGTCTTGGGGGTGGGTCAAGAAGCCCACCTGTGTTTAGAGTCAGGAAGCTCAGCTCAGAGGTCATTACTAGCTGGAGTGGAAGAGCAGCTATGGCCAGAGCGCAGCAGTTACTATAAAAGATCTCCGTACATTCTCATTGCCACCCACGCGCTGCAGATGACACCTCCCCTCCTTCTCAAATACCAGGAGGAGCCCTTGCAGTGAAGCAACCGCCAAAGAGACACATGCCTAATAGATCCTACCATGCTGCAGAGCAAGTGGCCTGGGGACTCCTCCAAGGAGCTACTGTCCCAAACACCCTGAATGGTTTGAGGGAAAAGTGATGTCCAAAAAAGACCGAAAGCCAGAATGGTTAATTTACATTCTGTGAGCTCCTAAAATGTCAAGGTGGAAAAAAAAAAAAAAAAAAAAAAAAGAAAAAGTAGACTCTCTAGGCACTCTAAATCCAATTAGTTCCAATTCTACAGCACTTACAGTCATAGGTGACTCAGCCCTGCAGAGCATGGGGCTCTTCTTATGCAAATTGGAAGCATGACGCCAGCTTTCTGCTGGCTACGGGGAGAATAGAACAACCGTAATAGCAACTCACTCTCAGGACTCACTCAATAGCATTTTTTTTTTCCTTCTCTGTTCTCCTGATCCAAGGGTTCCATCAATGCAATGAGGGATTTTATTGGTCATCACTTGCAAGCCCTGGTAGATTTGGTGCTAAATCCTCTGCACACAAAGGAGCGATGTTGACCCCAGGAATAAGATGTGGGTGGGAGGAAAGAAAACTCGCTTAGTATCAGCACACGTTCGCCAAGAAAGTAAGAGGGGCCCCAGATCACACCACATCATATATTAGAAAGAATAAAAGGAAGGGCAATGAAGACAACCCACATCATGAATGCCATGGACATCAGCAACCTTAGATTTCAGTAGGTTTTCCCCAGCCTGGCATCTTCAGTAATTAACACAGCTTCAATAGAGTCACCTAAAGGGAAGAGGTTCATTGCCACATCCTCCCTCTTCCCACCCAGCATATGGATGGACAACGCTTCCAGCCAGCTCCTGCATCACAGTGCCCCAGAAATAAATTCAAACAGCAATTAGGAAAAGACAAGGAGGAGGGCCCGCTCAACATTTGGAGATGGAGTATTCAGAGCACATGTGTTTAGCTTCAATCTCCCGTCTCATATTAAGATGGCTTGGCAGGATGTCTTGACAATGGTTGCATAAATCTAAACAGGGAGGAGGGAAGTCGCCTCCTACCCTCGTGTGTGTGTGTGTGTGTGTGTGTGTGTGTGTGTGTGTGTGTGTGTGTGTGTCCTTCTGGGCTTCAATTGTATTTTTCTCTTTGTTTAGTTCTAAGCCTTCCATTAAATGAGAAGATGAGAGCCCCCTGGTGGCTGAATTAATTCTTCCTTTCTTAGAGGCGTTGAAACAAGGTTATCTTGGGTTGTGAAATTCCTTATGCCTTGTTTTGATTAGTGAATCTCCTTTGTTAAACAGGCCTTGCCCCAGGGTGGTATCACGTTTTGAATTTCTTTGATGTCCATCCTCTGCACTTACGCAAATAATCAAGGTACCTTCTGAAAAAAATAAAAACTAAAAACGCTGCTTCAGTAATTACATCCCAGATGTTTATCTAACACTATTTATCAGGTATCTCTACAGAGTCCGACACCCTACTGGGTATAAGAGAAAAAAAACAGGGAAATTTAAGTCACCTTTGACCTTGAGAAATTTACACTAGAGAATGACAGAAAAGAATGGCCTTGAGGTTTTTAAAGATGCGGTTTTCCCTATAAAACTGACCTAGTTCATCAAGTGACTTAGTGTTCTTATCTGCTCCCTGCCTCCTTCATTCTCCTATGCTCCAATCCAATTACGAACAATTTACAGCCAACTCTACTCCTGGCATTCCTGTTGACGTGAGCCTCATTAACGCAGGGCACCGTCCTTTCAGATCCCTCTCTAAACTTTCGGGGTTTTGACAATGATTTTTTTTTTTTTTTTTTTTTTTTTTTTTTTTTTTTTTTTTTGGTTTTCCGAGACAGGGTTTCTCTGTAGAGTCCTGGTCCTGGCTGTCCTGGAACTCACTCTGTAGACCAGGCTGGCCTCGAACTCAGAAATCCGCCTGCCTCTGCCTCCCAAGTGCTGGGATTTAAGGCGTGTGCCACCATGTAGGTTCATGTGTCCTTTGTCTAATGATACTGAGAAGTAAGGGGACTGTAAAAAAAAAAAATGTGGGGCCTGATGGGGAATAAAGCAATGGGATAAAATGGTCAAAAATGGGTGGGTGTCTTTCTATAGAGACTGGGCTAGTTCTCTGGGGAGCTAGATTAGCTCTGTGTGGAGATGCTCAGCCCCCCTCTGCTCTCTCTCACAGACATGCCTCTCTTGCTTGCTCATCCACTCTTCTTCCCAATTGTAATCAAGTAAAGAGCCTGGCCAGAAGCTGAGCAGACCCTGGCCCCATGCTCCTGGACCCCCATTGTCAGCACAGGCACATACTGTAGACCTCAGAATGTGTAATAGTGACTACATTAGAAAGCCTAAACAAAACAAAACAAAAAACAAACAAGCAAACAAACAAAAAACAACAACAAAAAAAAACAAATCCTAAACCTTAGTCCACCTACTTTCCTTCTTCCAAGCAACTCTAAGTCCACATGAGTTGATTGTACATAAAAGAGACATAAGTAGGCTCTTTAAAAAATTATACCCTGCTGTCTGATTGTTTTTACTTTTATCTTTCAATGAACATTGCTGACAATTCTGACTCAGTATAATGCAGGCTACTTTGTCCTCTCTAAAGAACTACATAGAAGTCTGCTCTATATGCATCATAATTTATTTAATCAGTTCCCTGTGGGTGGCAATTCAGACCTTTTTCAATCATTTACTATTACAAGTGGGCACTGTGGTGAATATCTTCATACAGACATCATTGGTACACATGCCAGAATATACTTAGACTAATTCCTAGAAGTGGAATTACTGGATCAGAGGGCTATGTGTATTTTTACTTTTGACAGCTACTGCCAAATTATCCTTTATCAGAGTCTATCCGCCCTGACAGAGCATGGGGCTCTGTTTTCCAAACTCTTCAGTAATATATTGAATTATAACTTTGAGTTTTCTCTGTACCAATCCAATGGGAGGAAATGGAATCTCAGTAGAGTTTTAACTTAAGTTAGTCTTATTTTGAGTGAGGTTAAATATCACATAAGAGCATTTTAAAAGTGCTAAGCTATAGCTTCATATTTATTTATAATCATTTTTGGCAGTACCAGAAAAGTCATCCAGGACTTTACATATATATACATGGCAAATGTTCTGCCATCAAGTTACATACCCCACCAGAATATATGACATGTATGACATATATGAATTTTCCATAGACATGCTTTCTATATATTTTATCCTCTCTCCCTTCCTTCCTTCATCCCTTTTTCTCCCACCCTCTTTCTCCCCGTCCTTGACAGTCTCAACTGTCAACTTAACACGACCTAGACTCACCTAGAAAGCGTCTTAATGAAAAATTATCTAGGCCAGGTTGATATGTGTGCATGCCTGTGGATGATTGTCTTGATTGATAACTCATATGGGGAGATCCACTCTGAATTGTACAGCATCATTTCATAGGAGGGGCTTAGGACTGTATGAGAGGAGACAGAGCTAGCTGAGAACTAGGCAGGAAAAAAATATTCATCTAATTATTTTCTGCTCTTGACTGAGAACATGCTACATTAGATTCCTACCTGGACTTCACCACAGTTGTGGGCAGTGGCCTGGAACCATAAGTTGAATAAAAACTAAGTTACTTTTAACAATGATGTTTTCTTGCAGCAACAGAAAAGATTCTTCCTCACCCCCTCTTTCTGTTCCCCAGAAGTATTTATCAAGTAGTCTCCAAAATGGGCCCAGATGACCCGCAAAATGTCAGCACTGACACACATATGTGTACCTTCCCACACAGTACCATGATGTGTGACCTATAAAACATACCAAGAATGATGTTGATGATGGCCTATAATCTTCCAGATTAGTTTATCACATGTGTTCATCTTATATCTTGGGGGCTATCTTGAGCCACTGCTATGGGTACTTAGTAAGCATGACATGAGCAGACAGATGATGGAGTCATGTGAGGGGTAACAGAAGTCTCCAGTGATGGACACAGGCCTCCAGCACATCTCTCATGAGCTGGGCTCAGAGACCTAGTACCATCTCTCCATCCTACATCCAGGTTCTACCCTCAATCCTGTGCGATTAAAAAAAAAAACAAAAACACTTGCTGGTTTTGCTTAGTTTTTCATGTATCAACTAATGTCCATAAAGATTTCTCAATATATTAAGAAAAATGGTCCTTTCTCTTATGTTTCAGCTTACTGATGAAACTTTAAAATACCTTTTTCTGTTGAACAGCTATACTAGTTTTTCCTTTTTCCTTCCTTGCCTGCCCTGAAGTTGTTTATTTACTTTTTACATTATAAAACACCAATTTGGGATTACTTCTCTCTTTAGAAATGGCCAAAAACAGATATTTAGAAAAAAAATACATTTCCCCTCTTCCAAGAATAAAGGCCCAGTCCAATTGAGACAAACTTCCTGCTAAAATCAATTAAAAATACTAGGAAAAAAAAATCATGTTCTAAAATAAGACAAAGTGGCATGCATTCTAATTTGTCTCTTGTTACTGTGACAAAATACTAGGCAACACTAAGTTGGAGGAGAAAAGGACTTTTTTATCTTATAAGTTATGTAGTCCATCTTTGAAGGGAGCTAAGGCAGGAAATTGAAACCACAGAGGAACGTTACTTACTGGATTAGTCCCTCTGGCTAGCTCAACTATCTTACACAGCACAGACCCATGCACGTAGGGATTGAACCACCCACAGTAGACTGTACCTTCATACTTCAATTAGCCATCAAGAAAACACCTCACAGATAATCAATCTGACCTATTCTTCAGCTGACATTCCCTTGACACTGTGGTTCTAGGTGTGTTTGTGTTGAGTTTACATCTGAAGCTAACAACAATAGCAAGAAATTACTAAAGCAAGTTTTGAGAGACTCCAGGGCCTCAGAAATGGAAGCAAAACAACAGGAGCCTTTGCTATGAGGATTCATGAAGGGACAATTAGTGTTAACAGTTTTGAAGGCCCTACAAGTAAGAGAAACAGAAGTCAAGTTCAGAGTCCATGCAGGTTAGAAGGCCGATGTTAGATTTGCCTCTGCCTTAACATAGAATCTCAAAGGGAAAACTACCAATGTCCTGAATGCTTTTATCCAGAGATCAGCCTTTCTGTAGAATTAGTCTGAATTGAAAAAACCAGGAGAGGTCCCGAAAACTCTAAGCCAGGAATTAATTTAAATTGATTACAGAAAGGTAACACCCCACACTACCTAGCAAGGACAGCCATCTAGAGAGGGACACCTTCCCATAAGGCATCCCCGAGTGCATGCTTCTCAGAGAGTGGTCAGTACATGGTTAGCACACAAACAGGCTCCTGAAGGAGGTGAGTGGTTGGTTAGACGGAGAAACAGAAGTCATAACAGACACTACCACCAGGCCCTGAAGATGTCAGTATGGAGGTGCGCTGATGAGATCCTGAAGGCTGTATTTGAAGGAAGAAAGACTGAAGACTGTTTGAAATGAACAGGGAATGATAAAAAGATGAAAACACCTCACTGATATAAAAAAGAACAGAATGAGACCTCTAGACTCAAAGGAAAAGAAGCAATAGTTAAAGACCCTGTACATCTTTGTAATGAGAGAATGGATACAATCACGGAGGACGGAAAGACTGGCCCAAGGAAGCGACTCCAACTGCAGGATGGAGAGAGACCAAGGAAGTGAAATGAAGTTAAAATAATTAGAAGACCGGAGGAGTACATGTGGTTAGAACCACACATGCATGTGTGTGTGTGTGTGTGTGTGTGTGTGTGTGTGTGTGTGTGTGTGTTAACTACTAGAAGTGATTAGTTAATTTATCAGTGTTAGAAATTACGTGGTAAATATTGAAAATTAAATGCATAGTTACATGTTAATATAAGCATCTGAAAGATAAACACAACGTACCCAGAAAACATTTATTGTGGTATGTTTCGGTAAATCTCAACCCAAATATGCCCCGCCAATAAAACACGACTCAATTAATAAGACTACATGCAATGCGCCTAGATTGGGCAGCTCTATCGCTACACTACCATCTTCCATATCTATGAGACCCCTTAGAACTTGCGGTTTCTCCAGGCCATGTGCTTCTGCTCTGCTTTTCTTCTTCTTCCTCCTCCTCCTTCTTCTCTATGTCCTCTCCATCTTCCATTTTCTCCTTCTCTCTCTCCACCTTCTCCTCCACCTTCCCTTTTATCTGCCCAATCATCAGCTCCCCTTTATTTTACAAATTAAGGTGGGAAGCAGATTTACAGGAGATCACCTGAGTGCTGACTCATTCCTGGTTCGAAGCCACTCACAGGAGAATGGAATTAGGATCAAATATAATTAGCCCCAGGGCTATCCACAACAGTGGTACAGTTTCTATGCAATATAGAGCGTAATTATTAGTTTGTTGATCCTCAACAGATGATGCCCCATCCTTCATCCCCATCCCCTATTCCTAGTGAAGATGTAAAACCTTTCATCATCTCTTTTTCCAGGAGCCTCCTCAGACTCCTCCTCAGGTTCACCTCTAGCCCCAGCTGCCTGAGTTCTGATTTCCTTCACTGCAGCTGAGGACAGATATGAGTTACATCACTGTAGATGCACATGGACAAGCTAGCAGCTTTGACTTGGCACAGGCCTGATGTTCTCAAGGCTCGCCCATCCACATTTCATCATTTTTATTACTTTTCATATGTACGAGGACATCACACACTGATTATGTTCTTGCTAGACATTCAGGTCAACTTCAGTTCAAGCTATCATAAATAATGTTGCTGTGAACTTTTCTGTACAAGTCCGTTCGCAGATGGATGTTTTCATTTGTCTAGGTTTTCATTTGTACCTAGAGGTGAAACAGCAGGTCGCAATGCACTCACCACACTCTTGAATCATCCACACAAGTGGTAACCCCTTGGACTGTCAGCCTTTGAAAATAAGGAGTAGGTTGTCAGCCTATGCCGATGTCCTGAGAAGTTAAACACACAGAGAAAGCAATAGCACTTATGAATTAAGACAATATAGTTAGGAAACATTTTTTAAAGACATTTTTTAACAAAAGCAAACAATACATATTTAATTCAGATTGTCCTTGGTTATATATGGTTGTACTTTAAGGAGACATGCTAGCTTTAAAAAAATTATGTAAAATAAAGACTCATGGAAGGCCAGGTGTTGTGGTACACACTATTACAAATGTGAGGTCAGCCTGGGATGCATAATAAGACGTTGTCTCAAAATAATATAAAAGCAGAGAAAATATTCGAGAAAACTCTTAAAATAATACTAGGGTGGGCTGGTGTTTGCAGGACCCTAATGCTATGGAACTAATTCAATGATCACTGCATTCACACAGCGTAGCTTGTTAAAAGTTTAGCTGTTCTTGCGAAAGACAGCTCCATGATTCGCACCACTTACTGCTCTTGTAGAGAACCAATGTTTGATTTCCCTCCCCCACACAGGTCTCATAACTGCCTTTAACTGCAGTTCCCAGTGAGTTGATGCCCTCCACCGACCTCCCTGGGCTCCTGAGCAGACATGGTGCGAACAAATGGGTGCATATAAATAAAAATAACCAATAAACAAACGGTGTCTATAGTGGATATGAAGAAGGAATTTTGACTTTCTATTTTACTATTACGTTTGAAAGAAATTATCAATCTTTTTGCCCGCACCAGATGAAAACAATAAGACTGGTAGCCATACAGTAACATAAGATGCAATGTAATATCTCTTGAGCATCACCATCAGCATTATCAGTTAGCATCACCATTTGGCCACTTACTGCCTAGCTTTGAGTAGGATAGTGTAGCATATTCTGAAGATTCAAAGCTACTATGTGTCTAACGTTCCCCCACTGTGGTTAGCAGTAAATCAAAGCTCAATGCAGAGCCACTGCTGCTGCCCTTGACTGTCGAAGTCATGGTTCTTGTTTGTATTTTCATTCCTAGCTGTCTGAGTCTCTTTTCCCATTGCTGTGATAAACTACTGTGGCACAAGCAACTTACAGGAGTTTGTTCTGGCTGATAGTTCAAGAGTACAGTCTGGCAGGGTGGGAGGTGAAGGAGGCAGGAGCCTGAAACAGTTGGTCACATTGTATCCACAATCACGAAGCAGAGAGCAAAGCTTGCTGGTCCTCAGCTCTTTCCCTGCTTATGTGGTCCAGGATCTAGATGGGATGGGAGCATGAGATGGGAGGATGGGATGGGTGAGGCTTCCCACTCTACTTCATGAAATCATGGTGATCCCCTACAGGCATGCCCAGAGGCCCATATCCTTCGTGTTTTAAGATGCCTTCAAGTTGACAATTATGAGTATGAATCACACTGCCTGACTGGTCACTCCTGGGTAGGTGAGTGATTCTCTTTAATCAGACTTAATGAGTCTCTTTACAACCATACATTATTAAGCCACTGGAATGTCCATCAGAGAGCCCCCTGGCAGCAATCATTGGTTGTAGCAATAGGTCAAACACCAGTATCCTTTTCCCCTCTTGGAACATTAAGATTCCAGTTTAGAAGTTATAGCCTCGACTTTCCAGTACCATGAATCAATAAATCATATTTATAAACTAATCAATTTCTTTAAACACAAAGCACCTTATGTATAATCTTATAATTTTCAAATTCACCAGGGAGTAGAATTCAAACTCTGCTTAGCTACTTTTCATTATCATCTGTGCCCCTAAACACTGAAATTACGTAACTCTTCACCAGAACCATCATTTTAATGGGAAATTAACAGAAGTTATAAGGTCGCATTAATTCGAATCAAAGCTAATAGATCTGCTGCCAAACTTTTATGTCCACAAAACCTCGGCATAAAAATCTAGGAGCTTAACAGAGAAGATTGGGCGTGGTCACTTGCCTAAAGCTCTATGCCCCTTCCCCCACTTATCCCTGAAGCAGGATTTGATGGCTCTGACAAACACAGTGGGGTTCTTAAAAGGCAGCGATCAGCAATGTGTGAATAAGAAAAAAATAAATTATGGGAAAAAAAAAGTTGTCTAAGTGGCTGTCTTCCACTGGACATTGGCCCCTCTTGTTACTGTGCCTTGAACTTAAAACTCTAACAATTTCTGAAGACTCTCATCCATCCTCTCAGATTGTTGAGTCAGTAAAACGTTTGCTGAGAGAACAAGAGGAGCTGAATTCCATCCTCAGAGCAAGCCAGCCTTGGAGCACAAGCATGCACCAGAGAGGCAGAGAGAAGTGGAGCTCGGAGATGACGGAGCAGGCTACCGATTTTCCCATCACACTATCTACCGAACAAGCACAGGCTCGATTTGCAAGACTCCACTGTTTCTTCTAAAACCTTGAACTTGAAGAGATTTCCTGTGAGTGGAGGAGGAGGCATTCCACAAAGAAACCTGGAGTGCTAAGTGCTTGCTGCATCTGAGCTCACCAGAGGTGGAGAGTCCCAGTCTGCATTTAGTTTTGAAGTCTTAGAGCCACAGAAAGCACTGGCCAGAGGAATGAGGTAGTCATTTCTAAGGCCAGGCCCTGCTGTGCAGCAAGCATGTGGGGTCTGAGTCTGCTTCAGTCCTAGCTAACCAATGAACGCATGGACAATGGAATAGCCACGTGGCAGCACCAGAAAACAAGCTTCCTTCTGCAGTACACAGTCTGCTTTGCCTGATGTCTGTCCCCTGGACACAGCGAATGAAGCAGCTTCCCTGTTCTCTGCACTGGGCTGTCATTCGCTCCTCATGTGTCTTTCCCATGGGCCAACTTTGAAGCTCTCATGTCTTTAATTTTTACAAGTTTTCTATGTGATAGCTTTCCAGATGTAGAGAAAGCGAGTAGATCATTTTCCCACCTAGGGACCCCCTTCCTGTCATCATGATGGAAGCAAAGCTGTCCCACTAATAACGGTTATCCCCTAGCATTCACACGGATGCTACAGCCCACAGAGGCTCGAGTCCTCTCTACGTAATGGAATCACATTTGCATAGGACCCACATACATCCCCTTGTGTGGGTTAAATCACCTAGGGACTGCTTATAATATCCATGATGTAACAGGTATTTTTTGTTTGACTATATCTGATTCTGAAACTTGTCCTCTAACCTTTATACATGCACACACACACACACACACACACACACACACACACACACACACAAACACACGATGGGGGGGAGCATAAAGACAACAATACCCAAAATAACAAAGGGAAGCCTCACAGAGGATGGAGGGAGGGAAAACACACCATTCCTACCCAGCACTCGCAGCTGGCCTTAGCCACAGCTCTCAACACTGATCCAACTCCTTCTGACCAGATGGAATCCGTCATTTTCTTTCTTTATTTCTTAAAAGCACCTCAACTCTGCAATATTTTCTCTCCCCAGGGAATTAACTACCTCTGCTTGGAGCTAGGCAAGACCCAAGTCATGGGCTCCATTTGGACCATTTTTGCTCTCTGCTTCTTAAAACACATTGAGAGCAACAGCTCGTCTCCGTATGACTAGTGTGACCAGCTCCCTTTCCCCTCTCGACCCCACCCCTTTCTGTTCATGGAATAGAAGAATCTGACGCTGGCCATATTCTTTCCTTGATCACCATTCTGTGAGGTAACCAAGAAGGCTTGAAGTCTCTTCTACCCCCAACTCCTTCCTCTGTGCACTCAGCAAGGAGCAAACGCACTGAGAGGGGAGGAAAGAGGCAGCAAAGCAGGAGATGGAGCCCTCATCATGCAACAAATTAATCTCCCTATAAAAGCAATGCCCGGGGAGGAGAAGGGACTCTGGTTCTTCCCTCTCCCCTGGAATACTGAGAAGACGCATTAAATAGCAGGAAGGAAATGTTTTGATACTCTTATGTCTGAGTCTGTCCCTCCTCCCCAGTCTCTGTAACAAAGTCATTCAATAATAAATATGGGCTGTAGTAACATAAAATTGCCTAGGACCCTGGCTGGCTTCAGAGAAATTTGCTTCTGGCATGGTGGGAAAACTCAACTTCTGTTTAAATGAGCTCTCCCTTCCATCTAGGGAATCCCAGGCAGCAATGTCAGGAGCCTGGAAGGTACATCCTGACATATGTTAAATAAATGAAGTTCATGGTATAAATGACTGTCCACCCCCGGGGAGGGGGAGCTTTAAAATGAAACCAATAACGTGTCCTTCACTAGGGAAGACTACATGCTCTTGCCCCTATCCTTAATGAGCATCCTAAATATGATCATAGCTTAGGAACTCACTAAGTGGGGATGTAGTGAAGACAAGATCCCCATGCGCTTTGTAAGAGGGGCTGAAGTTAAGCTGTGCTCTTGTACTTCTAAATTGCCTTTGTGAGTAGGGATGGAGTGGTGGTGGGATGGGGGGGGGGGAAGGAGTGGCAGAGGGAGGGGTCGAGGAAGGGGCCGGGGGAGGGGCTGATAGTGCAAGCCCCTTCAAGGCTTAGCCATCTCCTTCAAGCCTGCCCTTGCCAATAGGCAACAATGAGGATGATGGAGAGAGGCTCTAAGGAGAGAACCCTGGCTTGTCCTTTCCTGTCATGTTGTCTGTGATGCGTGGTGCACTCTCCACTCTGGCAGTGATAGTGAGTAAAGTAACAGAAGTGACTCCAGTTTGTAATTTGACACTAACACTCCTCAGAGCTACCAGCTAGTTGATGTTCCTCCCTTGGGCTGGGTGTGCAGGACCCAGATCTGTGGGACCCTCTGGGCAAGTTCAAAGGCAACAGTGGTTAAATAAAGGAGGCTCCTTTTCTGAGGTTTGCATGTTAGCTAGCCAGGGAACTTTCCCCAATCTTAAAAGCTTTAAAAATTCCAACCTTATCCCTTGTTCCCAAATGTTAGGAGACATAGCTGCTTCCTGCAGGTGCCACTTCTGAAACTTCATATTTTTAAATTAATAATTATTTATCCTGATGGCATGTATTAAAAGAATACCTTTCTCCATGTGTGTATTTGTATATTCTCCCACCACCTTTGTGTGTGTGTGTCTGTGTGTGTCTGTGTGTGTATGTATGTGTGTGTATGTGTATGTGTGTATGTACATGTGTGTATGCGTGTGTGTGTGTGTAAGCATGTGGAAGCCAGAGGTTAACCTCAAGTCTTTTTCCTCGGGATACATCCACCTTGTCTATTGTGGCAGAATCTTTCACTGATGCCTGAGCCTCACTGATTAGGGGAGGCTCACCAGCCATCAATCCCCAGGAGCCTGCCTCTCTCAACCTTCCTAGGACTGTGATCACAACTGTATGTTACCCGCCTGGCTTTTTAAGGGGTGGTTGGGCTCAAAGCAGGTCTTCATGCTTGCAGAGAGACCATTTTACTGCTTGAGCTATGGTCCAGAGACCCTAGCTTACATAGACATTGATTCCAGAATGGATCCAAGGAAACATGCCCTTCAGTTCCTTTAACAATGGAACCTGGGATTGTTTGCTAACTCTGCAGAACAGGGCTGAGCTCCCTATCACTGGTCACTAGAGTTCTAGCAACTACGGCATAGAGCATCACACCACAAATTACATCAGCATCATCAGTTGACAGTAACACTCCCATAAACAAAAGCCTTGGGGTGGGAACATGGGCCTGCTGCATCAGAATAGCCAACAGCAACACAATAGATGACTGCATTGACTACAGCACAGACCGGCTTCTCCTGAATGCTAAGAACCCATAAGCGAAGACAAGTTCACATCTAAATTCTCAGCTCAAACCAGAGATTGACAGTCAAGAAGCTTCTGAGTGTGTCCTAAGAGACGCTCCTCTTTTCTGGATGATAATAAGCCATCGAAGTTAAGTGTGCAGATTGCAGAATGTGAACTGAGGTCAGATCCACAAATGCTCAGCTTTTACAAGCAATGCTTTCCAGTGTCAACTGGAAAAGAGAAAGATTGTGATGAAGATACATGGATAGGTTTATATGGGGCCCAGTATCCTCCCTTGCCAGCATTTCTAGAGACACTGGCCTCTCTAAACTTCAGTGGCTGGACAGAAGCTTTGCTGTGAAATATCTCTTCCCCTTAAGGCCTTTCCCATTGCCTCTTGCCTCCTTTTGCATAACATCCACAGTTAGGACCACATCTGTACTATTTTATGTTGTGGCGATAAGACATCATGACTGAGGTAACTTATAGAAGGAAGAATTTATTTGGGCTTTCGGTTCAAGAGGATTAAAGTCTACGATGGCCAAGGGGAGGCAGTAGGCAGTAGGCATGGTGGCTGGAGCAGGAAGGTTAAGGATGACATTTCGAGCCACAGCACAGAGCAGAGAGAGCAAACCTCAAATGGCACAAGGCTTTAAAATTTCGGAGTCTACCTCCAGTGACATACTTCCTCCAACAGGCTGAACCTCCTGAACCTCCCAAATAGCATCAATTTGGGACCAAAGGTTCAAATCCCAGGGACTACATGGGGAACATCACTTTCAAACCAAACTACCACAAGATTTGAACACTTTATTATAGGCAAGTACCAAGCTAACCCAGAAGTCAACTGAGTACATACTACGATAATTATAAGATAGTGTAAATTGCATGTACAGTGGGTGAATCTGAAAAATAAGTGTGAGTGTCTCTTCTAGAGATACAAGATCAAGGACAAAATGAACAGAATATAGACAAGATCGGATTTTTATTAAATATAACACTATGGAAGAAATGAACAAAGTCTGGACCTGAGGCTCTATGTCCTACAACTAGATTTGGCTTTAGTGGTTTGCTGGCAGCTTTAAAACCATGGTTTATATTTTCTGAAATGGAGATGCTTCCTTGCATGAGAAAGCACAAAGGACCTATCTAATTCTTCTTAGGAGTGCAAGGCCGTCAGAGCGTGTTCACCACGTGCTATCTATATTTACTGCCCTACAGTCCACATCTCAAGGTAGCTGGAAGACACTTGTCTTACAAAAAGCATGGAGACATCCAATTGGTGATGGAGGTATCCACTGATGAGCAGTTCTATGAACGGTGTCCTCTGTGGATTAGTGTTGCCATGGAGAATTTACTGAGACTGTGAGGATCGAGCAAACCGCAGGCAGTTCAGGGTGTTGATTACTAACAAGATGAATTACATTCAGAGAAAAGCACACCAGAGGTGAGGCAGTCATTAGATCCTTTCTAGTTTACAGTCAGAATGTCTCTGCCAGTGTAGTAAGTAGGCTAACCATAAACGTGCTGTTGGACTTCTGCTGGGGTTTGCCAAAGGTTTCCTATAAAGCTAGATATAGGAATATCTTGTCCTTTGCAGACCAAGAGGCAAAAAAAAATTTTTTTTCCCCAGAGGTACTTACATAGAAGAGATAACAAAACCTCAATAAGTGTTCACGGATGAAATTAAAAAGTATATCAGCATGAACTTATGATTTTCTGTAATAATTATAATCTGGTGAGGAGAGAAGAGTATATGATTTCATTTAATTCAGGCTCTATGTTAATGATTTCTATCGCCAAAATTAATTGCGAGCGTCATCTGTTAAAGCTGACTTTTAATAAACTTTGTGGATGTAACCTAATCTGTGAAACCCTTTTTACATGGCTAAGTATTGCCAAATATTAGCCTCGAAGACAGGAGTATATCATTTTAAGGATGCTCATTACTTAGAAGTTATTTATATAACTCAGGTGCTTCTCTTATATAGTCGGCCATTCATCGTGTAAGGACATGGTGTAGTTGTATAAATACAGAATGCAACGTAAAAACTGATGCAGCCTATTTGGTGTAATCAAGAGGCACAGGAAACAGGAGGAGATGATAAGGCTGCCCCAAGCATGAGACACTGTGTTGTTTTATAGTAAATGGTTTATTTTAATTCCTATGAAAAGGACATTTGATGCTGTCTCTTGCCACAACCACTAGATATGCACTGTATAAAACTGTGTGTGCTCTGCTTTAATACAGCAGGTTTAGCCACAGCAGCATCGCCACAGAAACGTCAGGAACACCCTGTGTTATGATTTCACCATGGCTACATGGCACTGATAGCTTTTGCAGCTTCAACATAATCCTATGAGATGCTTTAGCCATCTCCAGGAGCTGGACCATGACCGCTTGCCAGCAATGAACACATCCCTGGGGTTATTGGCTGTCGTTGACTTGGAAAGAGAAACTTTCACCTGAGTGTCCAGCCTCTCCTCCCAATCAGTTGTATATAATTCTGCTCTAATTCCACAGGATGCCAGGGACTTAGGAAAGGCTAGACGAAGAGGACATAAGTGGAGAAGAATTATCGGGGAAAGTGGACACCATCTACATAGCCATGGGGGAATCATGTTGGGTCTAGACTTTCCAGTATGGCTGCTTTGCAGTCACCCATGCTTATGACCTTAACTCTTACACTTAACTCTTTATAAGGAAGCCGAACAGATTCATGGGTTCCTCAGAATGAATTCTGGTGCCATTGCATCTTGGTTTGCTGCAGGGATCAAAAGAGGACAGGTTTACATGGTTCATGTTTCCCCAAGGGAATGATACCATTACAGATGTCAATATTTTTGACAGAAAAACTCACTAAACCTCCCAGTAGGTGAGCCTACAATACGGAGTGTGGTGCCTTTCCAGGTTTGATAGCGGACAATAAATTCAAATTGTCTGCAGGGTACCTACTGAAGGATAGCTCAGTAAATAAACTATAAAAGTTGTATGTTTTCACATGTGTTGTAGGTTTGTCTGAGGCTTTCCCCCTCCATGTAGATTTTAACTATGCTCAGCTGCAACACACCATAGAAGATTCTACTTCAAATGATATTGAATTAGTGATTTCTTACCTTCTTTGAACATATACTGACCTGCAGTGGTTCCATATGGAACCACACTGTTCAGAGACTGTATAAGGCTTTAGTCATTTCAAACTCGTCTAAAACTGACTCCCTGAATAAACAATTGAACAGTATCATAAACATTTTTCAACTCATCCAGAGCCAAAAAAAAAAAAAAACCCACTCAAAATCACTTGCCTAGTTTTGAAATTGATTATTGATTTTTGCTGTGTTCTAAATTTTTAAAAACAACTGTTCCTGCTAAAATGCTAACAATCTTAAGTTTATTTTTCAGGACACATTTCTTTTTGGGGGGGGGAGTCGAGACAGGGTTTCTCTGTATAGCCCTGGCTGTCCTGGAACTCACTCTGTAGGTAGACCAGGCTGGCCTTGAACTCAGAAATCTGCCTGCCTCTGCCTCCCGAGTGCTGAGATTAAAGGCATTTGCCACCAGGCCTGGCAGGGCACATTTCTTTCGATCATGCATGACTTAATTAATTTACCATCAGTATATGAATCTTCTTGCTTGCTTGGAAGCTACAGCATCTTTGCATAATTAATGCAATCTTGCATTATTTCACTTGATAAAAACTATATATATACTGTAATAAATAAAATGGAGTGGTTAATTTCCAGAATATAAGTTCCTTGAGTCTTCTCAGGTTCAGCTACAGATGAGTAGAACACACTGAAGCCTGTTGCTCTACCACCCTACCCCACCTAGAAGTTTAGAATAGAAAATTGCTAAGAACCAAGTTGGTCTAATGACCTGAAGACATGACCCAGTCATACACCTGAAGTCCCGAGTTTCTCACACATCCTTTGTCATGCCTTAAAGGCATACACACAAATTTCACTTTTCTCGTGTTTCTGATCATGACCTGATTGTGTTCTCAATAAAAAAAATAGTGATAGGTATGGCACTCAAAACACTGTTGCACTGTTGAGAGATCACAGATGTATCCTGATAATCTGCAGCGTGTTTAGCAATACCATGTAAGCATAAGGCACAGTGTCCCATCTCTTCATCTGCTCAGTCAACCTTTATGGCATCATGAAATCCCACAGACCAAACGTACCAACTGAGTATGAAGTTCTGCAATAAAACTTCATAGATATTGTAGTAGTTTGAATGAAAATGACCCCCGTAGGCTCATAGGGAGTAGCAATATTAACTGGCCTTGTCAGAGTGGTTGTGGCCTTGTTGGAGTGGGTGTGGCCTTGTTGGCGTGGGCGTGGCCTTGTTGGAGTGGGTGTGGCCTCGTTGGAGTAGGCGACCTTTCAAAAATTACCTAAAAGCAACATGCAGAAAAATAAGCTCATTGGTGAGAATGCCGTGGAGTTCTGCGTTTTCACAGCCAGTTGTTCAAAAACCCAGCACAGGGCAATGTTTTCACTGAGTTTGCTTCTGTCCCTTTTCTGCAAGCTTCTGTCCCTTTCTGGTAGGCTCTGTCCCCATCCCATGTCATCAGGCAGGCAGGCCTCTGGCCTCTCTTCTCTACCCTTCCAGCACCCATGAGATCACAGCGCTGTCCATTTATAGGACAATTGCTAAAATAGCAAGTGAGGTGAGACAGAACACTGGCAGCCAAGAAGTGGATGCTTTCGTCCATGTGCTTAAAAATAACCAGCACGGGATGACATCATGGGAAAAATCCAGCTAAGACTGCGCTTGCCCAGTATGAGATCACCCGGGCTTTTCTCTTGGATGTGCCTCTTTGGACCACAACCATTGAAAGCAAGACCTGCACTCCTAGTCTATTCTCTCTGAAGCATATGAGAATTTTCATTTAGCATCCAGCATTACCTACTTACTCTTGGCCCATGATAGCTTTGAACTTTTAAGAGAAAAACACTAAGGTGACAGCAGTTTATGCAACAACTTGGCATTTCCGACGCAAACAAAAATCTGAAGGTTTTGTTTATGTCTTGAAGAAAGTTATGCAAGCTTTTACTGGGGAAGAAATTAACAAAGACAGAAAAGAACTAACATTTACCCCATCTCCACCCTACCTCATTTAATAATGAACATCCAGAACTGTCAGGTTAGAATACAAACTAAAAGTATTCCAAGGGTAAACCAGGGGCCCAAATTCTCAGCAGGAAGATGAAAGATGCAAATAATATACAGGAGGAGCGTGGTTAACACACGATGAGAATGGGCCGTTTTTGCTGACTCGAGGTTCCAAGTATTCCAAGGTTCCTCTACTTGCTTTGAAATGGCTGTGTGTATCTTCCCATAGAGCTGCCTGTCGGGGAGCCATCCTGTGGACTTTGCCAGTGTCCCTGATTGGATCCTACTACGCCAGTCATCACAGGCGTCATATAGAACTGAGGGTCTTCATCCCTTCATTGTAAGCTTCTCGAGAGCAGAGACTGATGATTTTCTGTTTGGGGATTATTTTATTTATTCTTACTTTTAATAAACGAGTCTTACAGGATCTACCATTGGAATGTAACATCAATGAGCGAAGCGGCATGTACCATAGCTTTTAGGTATAAAACTCAGAACTGTGTACTTTTGTGTAAGCCCCAATGAAGTTTTAAAAAAATTGCAGTTGGATTTATATAATACTAAAATGAAGTTGTGTGAGACTATGTAGTCGTAAGCTTGAGTCTTCTGGAATGACATTAGGCTGAGAGTTTCCTCTCGCTCGCCACTGAATCATCTTGACCCATTTCTTTAAGTTCTGTACACCTCTGCTTTCTCATCTACAAAATGGGGATTTAATGAACACTGGATGAATAGAGAAATATTATGAGAAATAAAGGAATGAGAATATATAAAACCCCCAAAGTCTGCACAGTGTTACTATCTTAATTATTCTATCATTGGGAGTATATATATATTTAAAAAAAAAAAAAAACGCCGTATTAAGTGATGATGACAGATCTGTACCTGGACTCATAAAGCAGCCATAGACTAGTGAAAAGATTATTAACGTAGAATTCGTCAATAACTTCACATCTTAATTTTACAAACACCAGAAATGGGAGGAAGATGCAAAGGGCAGTTCACACTGGCAGAAACTCAGTCCGTGTATATAAACTCACATTCACAATTCATTAATCAATTCATTCATTCATTTCACTGTATGTTTGCTGTTTCTTTGTGCAGGGCTGGAACATGTCGTTTAATTAATTAATTAACAATATTAAACAATAAAAAAATAATATATTCATCAGTATTAGCAATCACAATGTGTTAATGATATGTTAATAATTGATACAAATAACATTAAACAACATTAAATAATGTATTAATTAAATGGTATACTCCAGTCCTGCAAAAAGAAACAGAAAACAGAAAGTCAACTTTCGGTAGTAAATTTTTTTGAACAATGCCAAGTTGGCACACATTTCAGGATGTGTTGTGGTCAAGTATCTGCATGGATCAGGTGATGGTAACTTTCTCTCGATGGTGGGGTGTGAGGTGGTGCTGTGGGCTGAGATCAGTGACTGGCTGGCACGACTGGGCATGCGCGCATTTGAGCATGAGGCAGCTTCCGCAGCAACTGTGGCTTATGTGCAACAGGCTTATGAACAAGGCACATTTTCCCAGATGGGCTTGGATAGAGTCTTCCTGGTTCACAGAAGCCCTCTTCTAGGCAGATTTTCAAACTGTTTCTGGGTTTGAAAATCTTTCAGCCAATGAAACAAGAAGCACCTCCTCCTTCTTCTGTGTGGGATGCAGGAAGCTTTTGAACAGCTAGCTAGCTCTTCCCAAGCTACACAGCGAGTTTGAGCTGCATTACAAAGATGGGCTGAGGGGAAAACACCCTATTAGTTAGGTGACTGGTGGAAAGTGGGGTTCATAAGACTGAATCATGAGAGAGACATTTTGAATGTGTTTTGGATTTTGAAGGTACCTGTAGGTCACCTTCTATGGGTCCCCTCTAGGGTCCCTTTGTGTTGTGTCTGGAAGATACCACTGGCTTGAAACAGGTAGGACTCTGAAAAACTGGCAGTCCTTCTATACATCATTGGAAATGTGGCCAGAACTATCCAGTTTCCTGAAGTTTGACAAAATCTGCAGGAGAGACTCACGGAGACTGAGCCACCAATCAACGGGTATGCATGGGCTGGACCCAGGGCCCCTACACATATGTAGCAGATGTGCAGCATGGTCTCCAAGTGGGTCCCCTAACAAGTGGAGCAGGAGCTGTCTGACTCTAATGCTTCCCTTTGGATCTCTAGCTGGGCTGCCTTGTCTGGCCTCAGTGGGAAAGGATATGCCTAGTCCTTCTGGCACTTGATGTGCCAGCAAGGGCTGGTATCCAGGAGGGCCTCCCCTTCTCAGAGGAGAAGGAGGATAGGGGGAAGGGAGGATGTGAGGGTGGGACTGGGAGGAGGGGGGCTGTGACTGAGATGTAAAGTAAATAAGTAAGTAAATTTAAAAAAAAAAAGAAAGTGTGTCATGAATAATCTAATCAAAATTAGTCTCTATCTGATATTCAATGGTTTCTATTTCTAGGAACAACAACAACAAAAGGAGTCATTTGCTGGGCAGTGGTGGTACATGCCTTTAATCCCGGCACGTGGGAGGCAGAGGCAGGCAGATTTCTGAGTTTGAGGCCAGCCTGGTCTGCAGAGTGAGTTCCAGAACAGCCAGGGCTACACAGAGAAACCCTGTCTCGAAACCTGCCCCCTCCCAAAAAAGGAGGCGCACACTCAATGATAGTGATCGATTTTAGCATTCTATGGCTTCCTCTTTCTTTAAACACCAGGGGACGTTTTTATGCTGAGGCTGAGAAATTAGGATATTATTGGTGATATTTACACTTGGTTCTAACTTATTTTCCACCCAAGGTAGAACATAATACACACACACAAACTCACATGCACACACTCGTACACACACTCATACATATACAAACTTACACACATACACACATTTAGACACACACATACACACATTTAGACACACATATACACACTCACATGCATACACCCACACACATACATTCACACACAAATACAGACACACACTCACACTCACATACACACATTCACAAATACACTCACACACACTCACCAAAGAAACACCATCATTTCCAACATACAGCTCCCTTCAGATAAAGCATACAATTTCAGTTAAGTAGTACTTCTATTTTATAAATGAGGTGATACGAATAGTCACATGGCCCACTTTCTTCTTTTTATAACTATAAAAAAGCAAATACATTAATTCTATCGGATATATCTTTTAAATCTCGTTGTAATACATAGCCTGGAATGTATTTCTCAGTGGTTTTAGTAATGTTAGATATTTATTCAGTACTAAATGCAAATTAAATTCAAGAGATACTTGATGACATTTCTTAATCTTGTATTAACATATTTATTTGAATTAAAAATGAAGTTGGGTTATTTTTGTCCAAAAAAAAAAAGGTTTTATCATTGATATATTTGACAAAGGCATGGGGTTTCTCTATATAGGAAGGGTAGTTTTACAAACAAGTGCAGAAAATCTGGAGATCTGAATTTTTAATGAAAAAATGTATTTCATAGCATGCGATGAGATTAAAATTTATCAATAGTAAAGTTGACAATCTGATTGTTTTTACATCAGTAATGGATACTGCTGCCTGCTAGGTTCCTGTTCCATGACCAAAGGTCTCACTTGGGTGCTAGATTTGGTGCAAAATCCCAGGTTTTGGTGGTGATGGTGGTGGTAGTGTGTATGTGTGTGTGTGATGTGTGTTTCCATGTGATGTATGCATGGGCACACACTTGCTGTGGCATTGAGGTCGAGGCCAGAGGATAACCTCAGACATTAGTCCTTACTTCCCACTCCATTCGAGATAGAGTCTCTTTGCTCACAGTTGTCGGGCTAGTTGGTCTGCAAGCATCCTTCAGTCTCTGCCTCCCGTCTCTCTAGAGTAGTGCAGGGATGCGGCTGCCACACCAGGCTCTATATGAATTTGGGGGATTTGAATCAGGTCTCTGTGCTCACACTGTAAGTGTTCTTTACCCAACGAGCCATTTCTCCAGCCCTGTACCTTCTAATCTTAAAGAAAAAAGGACTCCCTCAGTGTCACTGTTCAGAGGAGCTTGGGTGATGGGATGGACGTGAGTGGAGGCATAGTCTCCATTGCCTTGTCTTTTCTGGGACAGTTTACTGTTGTTGTTGTTGTTATTCCAGAACAGCTTACTGTGGGGATGACAG
Organism: Mus pahari; assembly: GCF_900095145.1. NCBI lineage: Eukaryota > Metazoa > Chordata > Mammalia > Rodentia > Muridae > Mus > Mus pahari. Next base: position 44,673,588 of record NC_034605.1, on the reverse strand, counting down.
TCACATGATGTCACACCCAGTTTGTAACACAGTTCCCAGGTGTATTCCACAGGACACCATGGAGTCAGAATCTCACTAGATAACCCGTTTTGGCTTGAATCTGCTTATTTTTCAGCTTTTCTTCCCACAGATCCCAATGTACTCTCAGGGGCAATTTGCTAACAGAGCACTGGCACTGACATTTTTATCATTTCTGTTTAATAAGCTACAAACGGTTATTGTTTGGAAATAGACCATTGTTTTCCTGGCCAATCATACAACAACAACGGCAATAACAATAACTCAACCCAGAGAACAGTTGTCATAGTCACAGGAAATAAACCGTCAGATAAATTTACTGAATTCAACCCTGGATCTTGGCATCTGTTTCAAGGCGAGCCAAAGCTGAGACACTGGCTCACTCTACAAGAGTCAACCTTTATGTGAAAGATGCACCGGGCACCATCAAGAGCTACGTGGGACATGTCGGAAAACCCTGAGGAGAAAGTCTCAGATTTGAACCTGTTAATACGGTGTTCAAATAGGTGGTAGAATTTCTTCCTGTCAAGTGGGGCTCAACACTCACTGATCTGAAGAAGGTAAGAAAGGATTTATACCAGACATGGTGATTGAAATATTTTTGTTGGGACTGAGTTGGTTCAGAGATTAAGGGCACTGTCTGTTCCTCTAGAGGATCCAGGTTCAATTCCCAGGATCCACATGACAACTCACAACCACCTGTAACTTCAGCTCTAGGGGATCAGACTCCATCTTCTCTATGGGCACCAGTCATGCTAGTAACACATGCTTATCTTCAAAAACTTCTTAAATTAAGATGAAAATGTCTTCTTGATGGCATACCAGTTATATGAAACTGACAGAATTTAAATGAACCCAATTGTTACCTTGAATAGCTTTCATTTCAAGTTGATACCATCAATAAATTCTTTCAGCACTTATTTCTGTTAAAATGGCAGGGAAGGAATAAAATACATATCAATCTGTGTGGCCCTGTGGGCAAACAACAGAGAAACCTTGGTTCTTATCCTTAACAGAAAACACTGACAGTAAAATTTTACCCTTTTGTCATTGTTGTCTAGTAAAATGCAACGTAATTTGTTTTATAGTATAGTTTGTTAATTGTGATCAATTGTCCAATAATCATTCCAATATTTCTATCCAGGAATAAAGCTTTTAGCATGGTGTTATGGTACTAGAAAACCAAACAAATTTGGCAAGAGGAAATCAGCCATGTTGTTCCTTACTTCTTGGTGAGGCTCAGGATTTTCTCAGACTCTTTGAAACGCAGGCTGTATCAGGGGACATCCTCAGCCTTATTTTTAAAAATATTTTCCTTTCTTCTTCCTTTGTCTGTTCTTCAAGGGTACCATGTCAGTGCACAGCCTGGAATTATCCCACAGAAAGCACATTTTTCCTAATTCTCTCTGGAGTATTTTGTTATCACTGAGTTACATTTAAATATTTTGTCTTGATTCATCTTCAGAATCTTATTTTTTTTCCTCTGAGTTGTCTAATCTGCTGCTAATCCCACATAATGTAGTGTCATCTGAAACACTTCCGTTTTGAGGCTCTGCCATTTCAATGTAGGTTACTTTAATACACCGAATCTTTCCTCAAGGTTTTCAACAAATCTGATGCAGCGATCTCTATTTTAACGTCCTTGAATTGCAATTCTGACTTCTTGTTATCTCTGATTTGATTATCAATTTTTTTCTTCACTGATTTTCATCTTCAGTTTTGTTCAGTATTATTCATGTTTTCCTGAGCCTCCTCATGCCCTATAATTTCTGATTAGATTTAATTTTACTTCTTTGGACACCAGATAGCTTATTTATATGTAAATTAATAAATACAAAAATAAATTAAATGTACATACAAAAGACTGTTTTGCTGATATGCAGTAAATCATTTGAAGCTGCTGGATTATTTGGAAGCTTGGTTTAAAAATTTGCTAGGCGATGCAGAACACCATTTAGTCGAAGGCTAACCCCCACCCCAAGACTACTTTACTTGACAACCCATTTTCTAGTCTGCCTGGCCATGGGCACTATTCCCAGCCTTGTTTATGTGCTAAGAGATGGCTCCCTCTGGTACCTCTCTAACCCTTTCTAATACTCCCTGCCTGTACTTGGGTCCCTCTGTTTCTTTGGTTGATGCTTATCCTCAGTTGATGTCTCAAGAGCGACCCCAGGTGTGTCTTTGGAAAATCACTTGGAAGCTCTCTCTCTCTCTCTCTCTCTCTCTCTCTCTCTCTCTCTCTCTCTCTCTCTCTCCCCCATCCCTCCCTCCCTCCTCCCCCCCCTCTCTGCCACTGAGCTCTGAAAGCCCCAACACTCTTGAACTCCCTGGAGGTTCTATCTCCCCAAGTCAGGCCCTTCAACAGACTCCCTTTGGTTTTACTCAACCTGTGCTTCAGCTTGGAAACACTCCCAAGCATCTGGGTAGAGACATTTGCAAGGCTCGCCGCATTTTGCCTCCACCTATTAGAGACAGCTGAACTTCACCTACTACAGTGTCTTAAAAAAACAAAACAAAACCCAAAACAAAAAACTATGGTTTTGCATATTTCTTCTCCTTTGGGGCACACAGAAAAATCTGATTCCTATTACCATATTTTGGCAGAAAGTGGACATTCTACCTGCCGATACCTTGCTTATTAATTCCTTTCAAGTTAAGACAGTTTGGTATCTGCTGTTTGCACATGAGTATCTGGCTGATATACATCTATTTCTTCTACCCCTCACTCAGTTAAGCTCCCAGTCCCATCATGCTTGGCTCTTAAGGATCTCCTGAGCTACACTCATGTTAGTTCCCCTTGACTTACAAGCCATATGCGTAGGAGTATGGGACATGGGTATGTGCATAGCATGTATGATTATTGTCTTTCATTTTATGGGTAAAGAAACTGAAGAACACGGAATTAAAGGAACTTTCTAAGGTTAGGGCTAAGAGGGTGAAAACCACGGATGCCCTGCCAGCTCCTCTAATACATCTTCCTTCTTACGGTGTCTCTGCACCACCACGCTGGTTCTGTCCACTATCATCCTGGGCCAGAGCCACCATGAGAATGGTGTGCCTACCTGTAACCTGTCTCTTTGTTGCATTAAAGTGAACTTTAAGACCCAAATCTGATTTTTCTCTCTGATGTGCCTAAAACTCAGTAGTGACATTCCCTGGAGCATCAAACAGGGTCTCCCTGGAGCATCAAACGGGGTCTCCCTGGCTATGTCACCACTTTGCTTCTATTCTACTTCTCTTCCATGAAGCTATGATGGTTTTTTTTTGGTTTTTACTTTTTGCTTTGTTTTGTTTTATATTGTTTCCCTGCGCCTCTGTCTGATGACGCTTGGTCATGCTGTTCTTATGAACAACATCCACCAATCACATTTCTCTACAAACTCCATGTCTGCTTTGCCTCCCTATAGCATAGCCTGTGTGTGACATCCCATTGAGCTCTTAGAACACATCCCATACATGGATAAATAAACAAACAAACGCACAGGCCAGTTCTCTGGCGAAGGCCATCTTGTAATGCATTGGCAGACTGAAGTCACGCTTCCAATCCTAGGTAAGCATTTCCATGTGTCCTGTGAACTAAAGTTAGAAGATACTTTCTGAAGGTTGATAGTCTATGCTACCTGTTGTGGGTGTTAGTGATGATTCTGAGTCTGCTGTCTTCCGAGGAGTAAGTCACTCCTGCAGTCCCTACCTGACTGCTCATTCATTTGGCATGGGGAGTCATTACATGGTGATGTTATTTATTGATGACTCTAGAAGAATTTCTTTTGATTAAGTCTAAGAATGAACCCTTGATGATTTAGGTTTGAGAAGAACATAGACCTGACATTTCTGGGTATACAGCTGCGTAGGGTTGTATCTTAGATAATAAAATACTCAAAGTCCGTCGTGTTATAAACCATTTCATGAGAACCATGCAAGTAGAACTATAAGAATTGTGTTAACTGCTTGAAGGCCATATTATCATTCCAGGCATGGGGCAAGAAGCAGGTTTCCTTCTGTAAAGACGTGTGCTTTGCAAAAAGAACACAGGCTGGTGGTGAATGCAGCTCCCAAATTCCCAAGATGCAATGCTTACGAGAGAAGAGGAGAACAGGACAATTCAGCCATAAAGAAACCCGACAATGCAAACTAAGAGGCAGGTCTCAAAACTGTCAAGACTGAGGAAAAGAAAGAGTGATTCCCTGGCTGGAGGCCCAGCTAACTGTGAGCTTCAGCACTGGTTTGAATGCTAAGCCACAGGAAGAGCATCCGTGTCTGGCCTGGCCATGTTTGAAAACAGTCTATTGGTTATAAGGTAGTTCCTTTGTGGAAGCTGGGATGAGGAAGTGTGCGCTGTTAAACTGAAGAAGGTCTCTAAACCACTTTTACAGCTCAGTGATGAATCTGAAATTATAAAAAAAAAAATGTTCAAAACATCTGTACTACACAATAAGCAGAAAACAGATAAGTCAATTAAAAGAGATGGTTTATATTCCAAGAGGAAAAGTTTCTCATTTATATAACAAGCTAGAAACTGTCACCAGGTAGTGGATGATCCAGCAGCAAGCACAGAACACACACTTGGCCTGTGGAGGGGCTCACAGGCACTGGGCTCATGGAGCCAGTTAGGGAAAGATCTACATCTAGATATCAATACTGTGGTCTGCAGTCTCTTTCTGTCTGTCTGTCTGTACCTGTGTGTCTGTGTGCATGGTGTGTATACTCACGAGTATATAGATGTGTGTGCCCCTGCAGATGCTGGGGAACCCCAGACATTTTATTTCTAACCCTTTCCACTTTATTCTCCTCAGTCAGGGTTTCTCATTGAACCTGGAACTCTATTCTTTTGGGCTAGGCTAGTAAGTCTTAGCTATCTTCCTGTCTCTCTCTGCCTTGCCTTCAAGAGCTGAAGTTACAGGTGCATGCAACCACATCCAACACTTTCCAGAGGGTCTTGGGACCTGAACTCAGGTCCTAGTAATTGTACAGCAAGCACTCTCCCCCACTGAGCCATCTCCCCAGTCCTTGGTGTGCATCTAAAAGACCTTTATATGCTTTTACATATTTGGGACACAGCATTGATCAACTGCAACACAAGCAAGTTGTTTGTCTTTTTTGCAATTCTAAGGCCTATAAACTGTAGGCATAAAGATGGGTGGGTGGTCAGAGAGGTACAGTCTTTTCAAAGCAGTAACACCATCAACAAAAGCAGATGACTCCTTTCCATGATAATTATGGCCCACATTTTACATGAAGAAAGCTAGGCTCAAGGATGCTCGGTGAGCCACCAACGATGCGCCAAGATGAAAGCGGTCCCAGAGATTGGAGTCCATAACCATTGCAGCCGCATCCTCTCCGGCCCTTGCTTTTATCATTTGCGGTAGACAGACGAGATCGGGAACTTCTAACATCTCATCTAGCTCTAACGAGCTGTAATTCGGCGACAGAAGTTATCCGAATGGAGAAGACAGACTAAAAGCAATTGCTGCAAATTACCGCCGCGACAAAAATATCAGGAGAGGCGCAGGAGAGGAGCTTCTCTCTCTAGCTGGAGAGTCACCTGCTGTGTCTCAGTGTGCTCTGAACCCTGTGGCCTCTCTGCTGCTCAGTTACCTCCTCACAGCCTTTACTCTGGTGGGTTTTTTTTTTTTTTTTCTTTTTCTTTTTCATTTTGATGTCTTTTTTACTTAAGGACAACAAACAAGAAAAATGTCTTCCCGGCTTGCTCTATCTCTTCGTATCTAAATTGCGGGAGAAATCTGATGTATTCATTTTCTCCCTTGTCTCCTCTGCCAGAGTCCCTTTACTCCTCCGAGCCATGGCATAGAAGTATCAAGAGACACACAAGACCATGCATAACTTTAGAGTGCTAAAGCCAACGGTCATTTTCAGTTGTCATTGGCCTTAGACCACTGAGTCCTGAGTCACAGTCCACCACCTCCCCACCCCCATGCTTCTTTTCTCAGCCTTTCAATATTACATAACCAGTTGTCTGTTTTGATTTGTTTTATCTTTCTCCTGCATGTTCTCTACTAGTTCTTAACTTCCCAGATAATAAGTGTCAGAATTGGTTCAGACCAGATCCTGGGGCCTCAGCTTGTCTCTTCCAATGGCTTTAAATGTATGTGTTTTCTGTACCTTTAACACTGACAGAAGTCTGAGCTCTGGACTGTCAGCTTACCAGCTCTATTTAGCCATCCCTAGAGAACCCGTCTTGGCTACTTTTGAACCTTGCTGATGTGAACATGCAATAGAAAAAGCTATAGGGAGGAAGGGCTTCTTTTTTTTCCTATTGTTTGACTCCGTGACAGAGAAGGCCTGGGGGTGGGAGGGCCCTGCTCTTGGTGGTAAGTGGTGTCTATTCACAGGGTGGCAGACAGGAAGCAGAGAGAGCGAGACAGGAACCAAAAGCAGACGTGAACATCGAAGGCCCACCACAGTGTCATGCTTCTGACAGAACGACTCCACATCAACCTTCAAAATGGCACCACAAGCCAGGGACCAAACATCCAAAACATGCACTTGTGGGGATTATTGCAGATTCAAACGAAAATAGCATCCAAAACTTAATGTGTCTTAAGGGAGTCCACCACCCACAGCCTTCCTGTCTTGGTACCTGGTTTCCCAGCATGCTCAGCGGCACCACCAGGCTTCTTTTCGACATCCCCCTCAAAGCCTAGTTATTGCTGGCAACTTGCCTTCATCCCACATCCAACTGTGATGATAATTTTAAGATAGTGTGTAATTTATTCTTTGAGAACGTGACATGCTTCCAGAATATGTTGGAATCCTATCTATCCTTTCTTCCTCCTCCATCTCCCTCCCTCAAGACTTGACAGTCAACTAGGTTAGATCTGGACTCGACTACCAGATACACTTCTAGACAGGTGTGTGAGGGTATTTGAAGGAACAATTAGTTGAGGTGGGAAAAGCCTCCATAAATACAGGCTCCACTCCATGGGTTGTGATCTTGGACTTAAAATTAAAAAGGAATAAAACAAAGCAAAGCAAAACAAAACCCAACCCATGTTGAGTGCTCCCCCTCTGTATTGACTGACCATGGTAGAAACAGTGTGGTAGCTGCTCACACTCCTGCCCCTGGGAATCTTCCACTCACAGCCATCAGCCAAAATACAACCCTCTTCTCCAAACTGCTTCTTACCGGGTCACAATTTAAGCAAAAGAAAGCTGTAGCTAACATATTCACCACCATCCATGAAAGGCTGGGGCTAGAGAACTGGCTCAGTGGTTACGAGTTGTGACTGCTCTTCCAGAGAGCCTGGGTTCGATTCCCAGCACCCATGTGAGAGCTCACAACTGTCTGTAGTTCAGTTCCAGGGGACTTGACACCCTCATACAGACCTACACGCAGGCAAACCACCAATGTCCATGAAATAAAAATAGATAAATACCTCTTATCTCACTTTCCAAGGTGTCTCATACCCACTCAGCTTTCTGTGTCTCTACCTGTTACCCTGCTCATAGTGAGAGATGCAATGCCTGAGGATGGAGGAGTCCCTCCAGTGACCCCCATCACTGTCACAGCCTCTGTGTCATCTGCTACTGCCTCCCTCCAGCTTCTCTTTTCTAAGTCCAGGGTGGCCTTTCTAAAACCCTCTCTGCCTGGAAGTAATTACAGTCCACGTACTTTCAACATACAGTGGCACAGCATGTACACGACCATTTCCAAGGAGAGGAAGAAGAGCATCATGAGGAAATACTGGACCAAAGCGAGACCATAAACCAGCAGGACACACTCCAAATTCTGCATCTCCAGGTCTGAAGTCAAATCGCTCTTCAGATCTCTATCTCCCTTCAGCTTTATTGACTGCAACTCTCCGTCTCTCTCTGTCTCTCTCTGTTTCTCTCTCTCTCTGTGTCTCTCTCTCTCTTTGTCTCTGTCTCTCTCTGTGTCTCTCTCTCTCCCCCTCTCCCCTTCCCCCTCTCTTTCCCTCCTCTCTCCCTCTCTCCCCTCTCCTCTTCCTCTCCTCCCTCTCACTCTCCCTCCTCCTCCCCTCCCCTCTCCTCCCCTCCCCTCCCCACTCTCTCCAGCTGGTTCCATTTTCTGTTCCGCAGCTTTCCTGGGCAGGCATCCCACACCTCTGGCCTCTCTAGCATCATTTTGGGGTCTCTAAAGCAATCCAGGTTTCCCCTTCACGGCTTCACACAAAGACCTTTCTGAGCCTCTGCGCAGGGACAGCCTGACCTCAGCAGCTTTCCTTAATCATGGAGGGACATTCTACAGCCCCTTTCTTGTATCCTTGGCTTTCAAGGCAGAATCGCATGGCCGAAGCCACCAATTTCTTCTGCTCTCCGGAGCTGGAACATGGCTCCCTCATTCAAATGCATTTTAACCAGCTTTCTGGTTTTCGGTGTTTCCTTTAGTCCCTAAACTTGACTGTCCTGGACCTTGTTCTATAGACCAGGCTGCCCTTGACCTTAAAGACCTGCCTGCTTCTGCCTCCCAGTACTGGGATTAAAGGTGTGTGTCACCACACCAGGCCCTAAGGGTTTTTGTTGTTTTTTTTTTTTTTAATTTCTTTTTCTGAAGTTGGAAGCTTTGCTGGGTGGAGTCTTGCCCTGGGTCATCACTCCCTTTGGTATTACTTATTTTTATGCTTTTATCTCCTTGAGCCTGGCCTTAGCTCCCTTATACCTAAGGGTGCTCAAGCTGCATGCTTTGCATTTTTTCTTTTTCAGCTTGTTCCTTTTCACTATAGATCTGCATAAGAATGACCAGTAATAGCCAGGCAGTGGTGGCGTACTCCTTTAACCCCAGCACTTGGGAGGCAGAGGCAGGCAGATTTCTGAGTTCAAGGCCAGCCTGGTCTACAGAGTGAGTTCCAGGACAGCCAGGGCTACACAGAGAAACCCTGTCTCGAAAAACAAACAAACAAAAAAACAAAAAAAAACCCCAAACAAACAAAAAGAATGACCAGTAATAGCCACATGACAATCTTAGGCTGCTCCGAGATCTCCTCTGCCAGCACACTGTTAATCCAAAAATTCTCCAATTTAGCCTCAGGCAAACTTTTCTGACAAGGGCAAAAAGCATATTCTTTGTCAAAATATCACAAACATAAGAATGGTCCCTGGGTCACATACTAATATTCTTCCCTTCTGAAACCTCTTGCACTAGGCCCACACGTTCAAATTAACCTTAGGACCATTTTCTTCCTACCATGAATGGTCCACTAAGCCCTGCTTAAAGTTTCCTATCATTTTTCTTGTCCAAAGTCCCAAAGTGTTCCATATTCTTCTAAACAAAAGCATGGTTAGACATATAAGAGCAATATCCTAAGTGTCTGGTACCAACTTCAGTCTTTAGTCATTGTTCTATTGCAGTGAAGAGTCACCATGACCATGACAAACCTTATAAAGGAAAGCATTTAATGGGGGCTGGATTACACTTTCAGAGATTTAGACCACTGCCGTTATGATGGGAAATATAGCGGTAGGTGCTGAAGAGGAGCTGGGAGTTCTACATATGGATCTGCAGGCAGCAAGAAACCAAGCCAGCTCAGTCAGTCAACCAGGTCTCAAGGGAGGGAGCCAGGATCGAAAAGAAAAAGACAATTGGACAGCATTATAGCATGACTCCAGCCATTGCTGAGGCTGAAGCGGGTTTATCTTTCTCCAGCCTGCTTTTATACCCTTCTAAGTACATGCAAAGAATAAGGTCAGTTCTAGGTCAAGGAACAGACAAGGCAATAAAATCCCCTGATCACTGTTCCTAGGGGCTTATCATGATGACAGAGATAAAAGGAACGGCACATCCCTCAGGTGAGTTTACCTCGAGCTTTGTATTAGCTCAAATGTAAATGTTCTTGCCTGAGCCTACTTCCATGTCCCGGCCCAATGTCAAATTCTTGCCAAGTTTCTAGAATTGGCCCCAGAAGCTCCGCACAAAGAAGAAGAAGAAGAAGAAGAAGAAGAAGAAGAAGAAGAAGAAGAAGAAGAAGAAGAAGAAGAAGAAGAAGAAGAAGAAGAAGAAGANAGAGAGAGAGAGAGAGAGAGAGAGAGAGAGAGAGATTAGGCCTGACTTGGGCCCTTGAAATCTCCAACCCAGTGACACACTTCCCCAACAATAAAGCATACAACAAGGACACACCTCCTAATCCCTGTCAATTAGTACCACTCCCTAATGACCAGACATTGAAATATATGTGTAAGGGGCCATTCTTATTCAAGGCACCATAGATATCAAAGCCAGGTATTCAATGGTGGGGTGGGTGTACAGAGTCCCATATCATCGCCCCTGCATATTCACTTTACCAACACGGTTTTGACTCAGAGGTTCTACTGCTCCTCCCACCTCCTGGAGCCACTGCTCTGCCTTCATATCCTGCCCTTCCTGCAGAACTTGTATCCCTGCAGACCCCGCCATCCCTGCAGTTTCTTCTTCTTACAGCTCATAATTACACACTTATGTGTTTGTGTTTTGTTTAGTGCATCCATACGGGATGTCAAACTTTACGGGGACAAAGGCCATGAACATCTCAGTTTCCATAGTAACCCCATACCAGGTAACGGAAGACATTTAAGTATGTATTCAACGAGTGTATCGGAGATGCTATTAGCAGGAATGTAAGCCAATGTCGCCTAGCTTGGGAGTGTGTGCCTATCTGTATCAGAAGGTCAAGGTGCAGATTTTGATTCCCAGACGGAAGGAGTGGTTCACTTTGTAGACAAAGGCAGCCAAGGGATTGGCTCTGGATTTTTGTTATCAGTTATTAAAATATATTCTTCGACATTTAGACCATCATCCCTTCTCATTTGTGTCCATGAGATGATGTGTGGTATCTGAATAAAATGATTTGAACTTTGGAGTCAGTTTCTAGAAACAAGGGGGTAAGTAATTATGAAAATCATACTCCCAACAGAGAGTTGGCAAAGGGAATTCTAAATTTAACTAGTGAGTTTTAAAAGCCAAATATGACTTTTCAACGCCCATTTTATCCACCGACTGAGCTGTGTTTGACTCTAACGAAATCTCCTTCCGAGTGTTTTGGGACGCCATGGTGAACATTCATATGCACCTTTTCTGGAACTCAAAGTTTCGTTAAAATCTCACATGACCCTCAGCAACAGTCTTTGTTTCATTTCCTTTTGTGTTGGGTTGCATTGTGTTTTTGCTTGAGACAGGGTTTCTCTGTGTATCCCTGGCTGTCCTGGAACTCACTCAGAATACCAGGATGTCCTGAACTCAGACATCTCCCTGCCTCTGCCTCCCGAGTGCCGGGATTAAGGCCACCACCCCCCACCCTCAGCAACAGAGAATTTCTGTCAGGTTCTACAGTAAGAGCAGTCCTAGTAGCCTGCTATAGTTGGGCGTCTATGGGACCTCACTGATCAACAACTCAAAAAGAGGTAGCCCGTTCCTGGTACTGAGGTTTTTTATTTATTATCATGTGGTGTTTAGTTGGAGTATTGTCCCCGGTATAGGGTAATTTCATTGAAATGTTTTTAAAATATATGTAAGTATTTTATGAAGCGTCTACAGTAGTAGGTTTCCTTAAAGCTTTTAGGGCTAGTTATTCTCTTTATATTCCCTTCTGCAGCCCTAATCCCACTTAACCCTTCCCATTCCATTGCTCTATTACATTACGCTCCTCTCCTCACCCATGACTCCTTACTAGTTTCTTGATGTCTATAGATATCCTTAATGAAGGCTACATATCTAAAGATCCAGAGCTAACAGTTACACGTGAGAGAGAACATGCTGTATTTGTCATTATGATCTGCACATCAGAGGTAGGTGAACCTCACAGACAAATAATTAAACAGGCAACCCCACACGATGGACACTAGAGAATGGTTGGGATCACAGAGAGTCCCAGAAACAGATCCCTGGGCAGCTTATGTCCCCAGGGGTTGACTCTGTGGTTAGCAAGATGAGGCTCAGGCCTCTCAACGACATGCACATGATTTTGATGGTGACAATTATTGCCAACATACATCTCAGGATTAAATCTATATTCTACACATTAAATCTATATTCTACACATTATTAAATCTATATTCTACACATTAAATCTATATTCTGCACATTAAACCTATATTCTATACATTAAATCTATATTCTACACGTTTATCTCCACAAGCAGATGTCTATTAGGAAAATTGAATTTGTGTGTGTGTGTGGTGTGTGTGTGTGTGTGTGTGTGTGTCTGTGTGTGTGTTGTGTTTTATCATCCCCACCCCAAAAGAACATAAGAACAATAAAGTTGCATGAATATTCACAGTGCCTAAGAGAGCAGCACCAACAATGGCCCTTCAAGGGGCGAATGAATAAACAGTGGCCTCACCATATAATGAAACTCTACATGGTAATAAAAATGAAGTATGGTGCATGCAAGAGTGTGGATAAATCTCAAAGGTGTGCTAAATAAAGCAAACTGGACCCAAGGGAAGTCGTACTGTACAGCTCTGCTTACATGAATTTACGGACTAGGCTAATGTGATCTGGGGTGACAGGAAGCAGGCCAGTTTACCTAGGGTTCAGGGAATGCAGGAAGACTGCCAGGGCAAGGGGTAAGAGTGGAATGTGGAGGTTGACGGAAAGGTTCCGCATCTTGATGTAGGTACTCAGGAAAATTTACTAGCTGGACCTTAAACGTAGGTGCATTCTATACAGTGTAAATTACAACTCAATCAAGTTGGTCCAAAAAGGAAAGAAGGTTAGAATGATGGAGGCAGAAACTTTGAGTCTTAATTTGCTGAAAACTCAGGTCATGTCTCAGTACACCTGATCTCCCTCACCAGATCACATTACTTCCCAATTAAAAACAAAACAAAACATTATTTATGTGATAAGAAGGAATAATAGCGTGTTTTCAGAAATTGACATTGATCACCTATTTTTTTTTTTTACTAAAACTCTAAGTAATAATTTTTTAAAACCATGTTTTTAGACACAGTTTCTCATTATAAAGACTAGATCTCAAACTCTTCATCCCCCTGCCTCAGCCTCTTAAGTATAGGGATTCAAGCCTGTGCCACACTACACCTGGCCCAAAATTGTATTCAAATGCCATTCCAATCTTAACTGGGGTTACGGCCTTAACTAAGTAAACCAGGTTGGCCACTGATCAGGAAGCTGTGTGAGGGG